>NC_091940.1:28080150-28380150 GCF_041260155.1 Ptychodera flava
CAGCCAAGGGCAGGTGAATGTCACTCCCAACCCACCCCAAGCCACTTATTACGGAAATGCCCCGCCCTACCCTTCTGGCGTACAACAGAACCCTGCAGGATATCGACAACCGGCTGGATATAATCCGGTAATCGTGCCTGGACCGACCTACCCCCAAGGTCCACAACAAGCTTCGCCCTATCCCGCAGGTCCACAACGAGCTCAACTATATCCCACAGATCAACCATACCGCGCCCCAACACCAGTGCAAGACGCCAACGATCCTGCATACCCGCCCCCACCAGCGGCATATGCACCAGCTTTCCCTCAACAGCCTGCCCCGGAAACATTATCCCCGCCTTCAGTACCCCCTCCGTCATACGAAGAGGTCACGTCCGCGAGCCATGGTGACAATCGGTGATTGACGAAATTTCAAGTGATGGAGAGATCATGAAGGTGATGTGATACCCAAAAGATGGAACACTGATGAAAATTTGAAGCAATGGTCTACTTGATGTGTATATGTGTCTCCTTGAAAACACCGCCCTCAAACGTTTAACGGTGACGTCACAACGCTTCACAAAGCTGACTCGTCAAGATAAAAATATCAACTACATGAAAGTTTCGAATGCATCTTAGAACACATGGAAATACCGAGGACTAACGCCTATTTGGATTACATATATACATGTCTTCACAAACCCACACAATTTGACTTCTTGTCGCTCACTTATATTATGTGATTTTAACTAAAGACTAAAGCTTGAGGCAGCAGAAAGTGAAGAAGTAAAACAAATAATTGAAAATAACATCAGATGTTAAAGGTTCTCCCTTCCCCTCCCATATCAGGTGGTTTGTGTAAATCTAGTAAAGTTACAATATTTTATTAAATCGTATGGCAAAAGAAAACCGAAAACTGTGTTTTCTTCTGATGTTAATGAAGTGAAAATGATAGTTGGTGTTGGTATTGCTTATAACACATTCTCTACAATAGTTAGAGGAGTTCTCTGCGAGGTTCATAGTTAAGATAGAGTTACTATCGCAGGATTTGGCCTTACGTCTTTGCAAGATTGGGTCATACCTATACGTATCTGTACGCCACAGTACCCCTTATATCGGACTCGGAGATTACGTGCCCGTCGGCAATCGGATATCAACCCGACCTTTTCACTGTTTGAATGGCACTTAGTTGATTTTAAGTGATGGATATTTAGGAATACGCTGTAAATATAAAGCTAAGTCTAGATAGATCATTAAATAGTCACAAATAGAATTCACTTAAGTATTTGTTCTTTTCTACACTGTTTTACGAAAGATAGATATGTTGTCTGATCAAAGTTATGAACTATCTTCCAAACTGACCGCATTTAGCGGTCCATATTTACAATTTCTGCTTGCCTGTAACTTCTTTCTGTCAACATAGGTGTACATATATGTTTGGTACTGATCAAATCTTTGATCGGTCTACTTTTAAGATTAACTTTTTTCCTACTAATCAGAAGATGTAATTTCATAAAATTGATTTCTATGTTTCTTTAAATCAGGGAGATGTATTCAAACTGTTATATATTCTGTTTTTCATTTCAGGGAAAATGTAGACGATGTGTTTCTAGATCTTAAAAGTTTGTAGTTGATATTTCATTGGTGGACTTAACACAGAACATCTATAACGTAATGACTGCCAAATATCGAGGATACCAATAGTTAACCATTTGTGTTTAACGGTGTCATAATCCATGACATGCCATCAAGATCATTTATTCTAAAGAAAAGGTGATATGTTAAAGTCAGCGTGTGTGAGTTGTAGGCATTAATTTTCAATTTTCGATGTATATGTGAACCATATTGTGTATTTGTACATGTTTACAAGTGTACATGTTTACAGTGGCTTCGCTATCTATTACTGAAAATGGTTGTAATTAATAGCTAATCCTCAACACGTTAGAGCTATCAGTAAACGCGAAAGTAAAAAATAAAAACAACGAAAGAAACGAATTTCAACGTTTCTGCTGCAGTGCTGAAGTACATGCTCATGACCATACCTAGACTGAAAGATCCGTCGCTCGAGGGCGTTCTCTACGCCCCCCTCGAGCGACGGATCTTTCAGTCTGGGCCATACCCTATGGTGATAACATTTGAAAAGAATAAAATACTAAAACTGTATTTATTTAAACTCATTCGATTGTTTCTTTGGTCTGAAAAGTAATTACCATAATGATACATTTCCCCAACCATTGCAAACCCTTCACCAGAAATACTCTTCACTTGTTAGCAAGCATAGCATTCCCTGCTTCCACAGTCGCAGCTACAGTATTACCTCTGCACCGTTCTGGCGATAATTCATCGAAATACGACGCTCAACGCATCTGCAAAAGCAATAGTTTGCCGATCGATGTTACATATCAAACCGATCTAGAACAGTTTGATGACAACAGATGAGAACAAATGTTATGTGTTTATTCTTTTTACATGTATGTGATCAACTAATACGAGTGAATCATGATTTCATCCACTGGTCATAGAGAAAAAGTTCAATCTCTCGCACAAAAATTGTGACGTGTCAGTTCAAATTTGATGATGTTCACAAGCAGCAATTTCACTTGTCTAGACTTGGTTCAAGTCGATGAATTAAAAAACAAACAAATTCATTTGCAACAGTTTCTCTTGTGTCTCCTCTATTTCATGCAAAGGTATTTAAAATTGGCAGCACAGGGCAGGTTTTCTTAGCGATCGAACGCGTTACCTTTGAGTCTGCGCAGTAGTTAGTTAGTTTCTGCCGGGTGAAACCTGCCTGTAAAGTGTTCTCCCACTCATCGCGTTCATCCCACTCACACGTTTCATATGAAAACAGAGCACAAATTATCGCGCTCACCCTACGCAAACGTTCACAAATCACAGGCTTCAACCAAGTTGAGCATTGATCTTGCATTGTGATATAACAAAATTACGCAATCATAACACGTGTGATGAAAAACTATTCTCCACTTTATTTTATGAATAACACACAAATTACCACCTATCTGCTCTATTTTTGAATAGCATGTAATCGGACAAATTTTTTATTGGTCTAAGAAGGAACTATCACCTTGTTGTAATGCTTTTTTGTATCGTATTTTGCTTGTGTAGGTAGACTTTTATATAGCACGTCATTTGCATGCGATTTCGGATATGAAATATTTCATAGGGTAACGCCAGTACTAATTTATGAATTTCTCTAATTCAATTATGTTGACAATATTCTATTAAATTAAAATCTAAGAAATGAAGAGTATGATCAACACACCTTTCTCACAGACTAAAACCTTCTTTTTACCTATATCAAAAATAAGGCGTCATCTGTTCATGTCATAGGCAAAATCGGTGATTGCACTTTAAGTCGTAGAGGGCGCTGCAGAAAGCAATGCTTCTGTTTCCATTCGTGACAGAACGCCTGAAAAGGTGACAAGGCGGAAGTGCCTCTAATAACGAACATTTCTGTGTCGTGGTGTCAACAAGGACCAACATTTGTTACTGTGCTGGAATCATGAAGGAATCGGTGAAGTTAAGCATCTTGTTGTCGCTCTCGCTGTTACATTTTACCGTACAACAGCAAGCCGCCGATAAAACCGCTCAGTGCTTTGACACCAACTGTTGTTCAAAGTGCAAGAATGATGAGAAATGGTGTTCCTACACTTTCTTTACACCGAGGCCGGAAGGGGATACCTGTCTAGCTATGAGTGCCACCGTCCGGGACATGATGCGCCTGCAGACCGAAAGCGAGGGCTTGAAAGCAATGACTGTCGAATTACAAGAGCAAGTAAAGGAGCTGCAGAGTGAAAAGAGTGTTATGCGAAAGGAGCTGGAAAAAATCAGCGCCAAGGCAGGAAAGCGCAAGATGATCGACGACACTATCGTGTACAGTAGAGGTAAACATAATATCAGTGAATGTATACGGATTTTTTGCCATTCATTCAATCGTCGCTTCTTATTTATATGTTTCTGCATACCGATTTTATGCGTCATTACTCTCTTCATTTAATATGTTGCACAGCTGCCAAAAGGTTACCAGTTAAAGTGCGGAGGTCATGCAAGGGTAAAGAACACGCCAACTCAGAGTGAGGCCGGACAATTTTCCCTTGAATTTTCACATGGAAAATATTTAACCATTTAATATGTCAGTGCGGACACTATCTCTGTAATGCCGTTGTATCTTTGGCTCCTTCAGACGATAGAGTTGCCTACAAGCCAGTTTTTTTTCTGCTAGAGTGCGTGTATGACCTCTCTTTGACCCACAGTATTTTTACAAATCATTCCAAAATGGCAGTCACGTGTAATTCACGCAAAAGGCATGCACAAACAAATATTCAGAGAGACAGACAGACAGACAGACAGACAGATAGACAGACAGGTAGACATACAAACAGGAGACACAAATTGACAGAGGGGAGAGGGGAGGCGTATATAAAGACATATTTACATGTAAAAATTGTGAACTAGTAATGAAGAATATGGACATTCCCTATATGCACCGGTGTTTGAAAACATGAACACAAGTTGAGCAGGGACATACGATTTCGTAGCACCTAGGCTGGTCTTTAAATTGTATTTGGCGCAACGTTGACGTAACGTAGCATAAGGTCAATCATTATAGCCAATAGCAATTTTGTGTTCGCTTCGCGTCACTCATAAGGGAAAAAACCGTATGTGTAACTTGCACGGATACACACATCCGGACAATGTGATTTCTTTGTCTTTTCATTTCTACAGACGGATGCCTGTCTTCCCCCTGTCGCTACGGAGGTACCTGTGTGGAAATAGGACACGGCTATCGCTGTCTCTGTCGCGACGGACGGAAGGGAAATGATTGTCGAATTCGTAAGTCTTCTCACGGGCCTTGCAATCGAATATTCTCCAATTCCAAGTTGTCCTGCTATTTAGTGAGTCCGCGGGTACGGCAGGTCACATGAAACTGCCTCGATTCCCTTGATGGTGAATGAAGGTTGGCGACTGCTCTTGGGTAGTGCAGTTTTAGAAAATTACATTGACCTACATGTAACAAATGGAATACGGAAAATGTAATTGCAATACAAATTATCATTTCCTTGGAACGTTCGTAAAAGACTTGGTACAAAGAACAATTCCAAAAAAGAGATTAAAAGTTAGTTGTCACAATGGTAAACTGGGAAACTTATGTGTTGCTTCATACAAAAATCGATAAAAAAATGCTGAGTCGGCAGTTTTTCCGAGTGCTTTATATATATATATATATATATATATATATATATATATATATATATGTGTGTGTGTGTGTGTGTGTGTGTGTGTGTGTGTGTGTGTCTGTGTCTGTGTCTGTGTGTCTATGTATGTGTTACGCTTCGTCACTGTGAATACTTGGTCAGCGTCACACTCGTTTCTACATCTGAAAGTCGTTTGTAAATGACTACTTTGAAAATCTAATCTGAGGGTGATGGCATTTCTTCATTCTTAATCTGCTTTGTACTTTTTCGAAGGCCGAAATTTGTCATAAAAATGTGAGATAAAAAAAATTCAAGGATGCTATGTGTAATCCTAGAAGATGTGTCTTCAAAAAATGTATATTACCTACAACATATTCAGAAACTGGAAAATGGAAATATTTGTGCGTGGTCGCGTTCCTTAAGATCTTGCACAATACTTACTGCATTTTGTTCTCCTTCATGAATCTGTGGGTGAAATTACAAATCCTTTATTCTCAGTGGTACAGATTATTTTGGAACACAAACTGCATCTACATTTCATTTTCAGCACCCGGTAAGGTCGCTTGCTGGAGGGCGGCCATGTGTCTGTCGTGCAGTGATGACGTAGTTCGCACCTTTAGCGGTTACGCCGTCTGCTGTCCTTATTGTCGGCGTACGACTGAATACATCGGCATGGGCGGCGTACCCTGCCTTTGTGATGAAGAAGGTAACGTGCATTGGAATGTTCTTGACGAATTTATAAATATTTAGAACCTTAGCATGCGATACCTTCTCAGACAGTGAAGAAGTCGATGGCAGAGAGAGAGAGAGAGAGAGAGAGAGAGAGAGAGAGAGAGAGAGAGAGAGCAAGCATCAACAATTCGAAAGACCTGATCAGTATAGTCAAATACTAAATCTTCTGATGAATTCAAACGTATAGTGAATCACTGTATAATTGTTACTGTTTAACAAAAGCTCTATACACACTTTCAAATATTATTTTATTTCTAACACCATTGTCCGTAACGTATATAAGAAAATGGGATACTCACAGCATATCATGATTTTTTTCAGACACTGACGAGTGTTTGTCTTCTCCGTGTCAAAATGGCGGAACATGCCAAGACTTGATATCCAGCTACCGATGCATTTGCCCTGTTGGATACAATGGTACCAATTGCGAAATAAGTATGTGCTCAGGCTTTATGAATTATGTCGCACAAGTTAAACATTTGTGGAGCTTTGTATACGGTCACTCTATAATGTTAATACATGTATTTTTGAGATGTGAATTGCTTATAAGTCATTATTACGAATGACTTCAGATTTGATAAAAACGATGATCAAACGATTCAAAACTCTTCTTGTAATCTTCTGTTGTGGGAACTACACATTTACACCGACCTCAAGTTGAATATCATCTGCAGCATTCAGAAGTAGTTCTTCAAGTCAGGCTGACAGGCGCAGCAGCGAAACCTGGGGCCTGAAAATCGGGACTAAAAAGTGGCCGTTCTTTCCCAGATTCTGAAACACGACACTTCCTATAGGCTACGAAGCAGAAGAAATGGTTTGAACCACAGTTCTGTGGGAGGAGGAGGAGGGGAAAGCGAACGAACTCACAGATTCGATTACCTAACAATTCCGACTTCTGTTGCTAGACATGTCACATGTGCCATAAACGAGTTTAATCATCTCATCTCTGCACATTATGGAGACTTCTGTAATATTACTTATTTCGTCAACTATCATCATATGGAGGTATGTTAAAGGTGATTATTTCTTGCAGATACTCGAAACCCTCCAACGCCTGACCCGCTGTGTTACGGTGATGTAACGGATACTTGTGACGATTGGGTCTGTCCTTACGAAAGAAGCATCGGACAAGAATGCGTCGGTGGTGTGTGTGAGTGTCCCCATCCTGACTACAATACATGCACGTGTCTCCGTAAGTACATAAGTCTTATATTAAAGGTGTGTCAACACGGGGCATGTTCGATACAAAATCTGTGTACTTCATCTTGTGTAGATATAATACTGTATTCTGGTCTTTAAATTATGTGCTTTACCACAGACAAATATGGACAGACTGGAAACGCGGCATACATTTTGTTCCATGATCTTCTCGGTAGACAATTGGCTTTTCATATTAAAATGAGCTTCAAAGGTGTTAAACTTTTTGGAGGCTTTGTTTGTAGTTGATAATTACACGAGATTATGCGAAAAATACGACGAGATGGCATCGTACTGCCAGTCGCGTAGCAACCATAGTTACTTTGTAAGCTCTCAGGCCAGAAACACTGCTTCACGCCAATCAAAACATAACACGCCAGCAGTTTCATAAACATGTCCTTCCTTGACGCATGTGTAAAAGACGGTATGACTGACCGTAAACCATTGAGTAAAACCAGACAGTATTGATAAAAGACTTTCAAATTTGGTTCAAACACGCTCATTATATATTCATGAAAATATGAGAGGAATTTTTAAAACGGTAAAACTCACTTTCCTGAAGCTCAAAATACTCCCGTTTTCGCCAGCACGTCAATTCCGCTCGGCACTACACGACAACAACAACACAAACTTTGCCGAACATACTTTCGCTTAACAATTGGCGAAAGTCGAAAATTACCGAAGGATGCATGGTCGGCACTCTTCGGAAAGAGAGGCGAGAGCAACCTGAGGCGAGGCGAACATGGATGGGTTACGTAACCGCTTCACGCCTTAAACACTACCCGTTGCGAGTCTGTTTGTCTATGTTTGTCTGTGGCTTTACTTAGGTTTATCGCCGAGGATCGGTAGCACCCAATTCATTTACCGCATGCAGAAAATATATATTTAAAATCAAAGATGTTGATGCACGCAAGTGTGAACTTTGTCTATCTAATCTTTCCCTTTCCCGCAAAGCATAGCAAAAGAAAACAGTCTATATGTCCTGAAATATTTAATACTCTTTTTTCCAACTTGATGTTGGTTGAATATCACAGCCGAGCCAATTACTTCCTCTCAAGTTCAAACCAACTACCTGTAATAACAGCATTTCTGCTCTTTCAAATTTGGTGAGAATAAGTATCCGTATAGGTCCATCGAAAGATTTGGAAGAAATAAATCACAAAACTATTAGAACCTTTTCGGAGACGATTTAACGTTCATCAAACGTTGAGCACACGATTGTGTACTTTCAACCAATAAAGACATGCCATTGTGAAAAGGGGTGATGCGCCACAAGATGTTTAAAGCCCATCAGTTAAAGAGACTTACTACGTTGCTGGCTAAATTAGTCAAAGTGGTAGCCTTCCACAAGAGAATTTGATATCAGTTACGAATGGATGATATTAATCGGAGTGGGTAGTAAACACTGTGGAGACACAGTTCAGTCTTTAGTGTATACGCTTTGATCTTTAATTCATAGCTTTGTTGTCAGGCGAATCCCTGAGTACATAGCTCTACCCTTAGTCGTTGTAAACTATAGTCTAGACCCTGTACCCTAATTTCTTTAATCCCTTTTCTGCCCAGAGAGTTAGTAAAGGTCATGAACACAAACAAGTTCTTGTCTTTTTGTGTATGAATGTATTTCCATCTTTCGCTTTGTTAGCCGCAGAGGCTCGCGTTTGAATTGCATTCGCTCATGGTTATCACATTTGACATTGCCACAACCTCCCCGCTTCCCGCACTCCAAAGGAAAAGGGCAGATTTTATCGACTTTTTTTCGCTTTACTCAGGTAAACTATAAATGTGCCCACACTTATTAGCCTTGTTTAACTTAACAGTCAGCCTGCATATACATGTTTACCTGTTTTTACCTGTTCAAACAATGCCAGTTTATGTATCTAGGTCAAGTAACTTGGTAGGCCGTGAAAAATATTTTTATTCTTAAAGGTGGTAGATTTTTAGCAGCCTTATCTCTGAGAAAACTTACCAACTGGGCACTAATTTCAAAGGAGAACAAAGGATTTAAATCACATAAACTGTCAATGTCAACAACCATCGATTCGAGAGCCAGGGATTGGAGACTGTTCCTTTAACTGGCAGTGCTTTTATGCTGATACAGAACTAACATACTTTCCACTTTCCCACTGCAGCAAACGTGACCACCTGCACCATTGAACAGACCCAGGGCGATGCAGGCGATGCTGTAGCTTCGCCACGATTTACTGGCAAGACCGAGTCGGGCGCCATTTACAGTTGCCGTGCCAACAATGAGAGATACAACGTCATAGTCATCGCCGTGAATAATGGTGTATACAGTCGCCATGGATGGCCATTGATGCCAGTCAGAATTATCGGGACTGGAAACGGCAAGGACATTATTCTTGTCTTCTCCAGTGTCTCCAACGTCATCTGGAACGTGACCATTTCCGACCCAGGCGTTACTCTTGAGAAGGCTATTCTGGTAAGACAGTCCTATTTCTGGTAGTGCAATATTTAGAAACACAAACCACGTACGGCAAATTGAATTTGCGGTGTGCTGGTTAGGGTGACACACACATACACACACACACTCTCTCTCTCTCTCTCTCTCTCTCTCTCTCTCTCTCTCTCTCTCTCTCTCTCTCTCTCTCTCCTCTGGCACAGCGATACAAGACAGTATTGTATTATGATTTTTTGTAGGTTTGCTAAAACAGTGCAAACCGTCCTGATCAATCAGAATGTAGCATACAACGCTTGCGTAGTGCAGTGAAGGTCACTCCATTGACTTCCATGTAGAAAAAACAAGAAATGCTGTTGTAATATTGTCATTCCCTAAAATAACGACATTCTGAAAAAGAGTTTTCAAAATATTGTCGGCTTCTGAATTTGACAACCTCAACGGGGAAAACTTTCCTTACTTTGCAAACACCTATTTGTGTACATCGACACTTCTCGAAGCCCCTTTTATTTGGAGAGATGATTTTAAGAAATGTCTGCCAAAATGAATAGCCTGATGCCTTCTGCCTTTGTGGCTGAATTTAGTTCTCTAGTAATGAGGGCTGCACAAAATCAGGGGCAAGATTATGCCAGGACACCTAATTCTCATTTTCGTATCTAAAACTTCTTTCAAATCATATGCACTTATCGACAAAATAAGGGACCGTCGATAATAAAAGCTGACGCACAAGAAACGTAATCCCTTCGTCTTACTTGAAACCCCCCTAAAAACGAAAGTTCTTGTGCGAAATCAATTTTGTATTATGATGCCGTTTCTGACAATGCCACACGCACCTCTTCGATCCGCACGCCCATGAAAAAATACCGGAGGGCACATTAATTAATAAACCTCCACTTTACGCGTTTCACTTTTAAGACAGAACATTTTAATGTATTTCGCACGTAGGAAAATGTTTCACGTACATGTTTCACGTTGAAAAAGCATACAGGTTTTTATTTCACATATATGTCTTTTCGTTGTCTCTCTGTCTCCGTATTTTGTGGTCATTCTGTTCTCGATGAACACGAAGGTAGTTTTGCGTTCTCGCTGCAAAGTCGCACTTCAAAAACAATATAAAATCCTTTTGAGATTTTGACGCACACAAAACGAAATGAGCTTTTACCCCCTAACGAAAGAATTACGTTTGTCGTGCGTCAGCTTTTATTATCGCCGGCCCCTAATAATAATCCTCTTTTGCCGCAATCCTCTACCTTAAATCTTAATAATGCAAGCATACCTTGTTGACTTAACACAGGTTTCGAAAATCATGGATATCACCAATATCGAGTACTTGGTTGGTTCCATTCGCTCACTGGAGGGAATATATCACAAAGTATATGGCTTCGGCGATGACAGGAGAGGCTACAACACCGTGGGCTTGCTGAAATATCTACACCAACGCTTTGGGCCAATCACATCATTCACGGGAACAAGTTCGCCAATAGGATGGGTGGTCGATTTAGATAAGATCTGAGCGGTTTACCTTAGCACCAATGATATTATTCATACGAATATGACAACATTGACATTTAATACTCCGAACTGTGCACTCTCACGTCAGTGTTGCAACACATGATTGTTTACCATTTTCAATTTTGATGAACAGCTCAAACTTCAAATTGACAATTATTGGCTCGATATTTAGGCATTAAAGTTACAGCCTTCGGCAAATTTTTCACAACTGTATCAAACAGCCTGTAATGTCACCTTCTATTCATTATGGCATTTATTTAGTCAAGCTCTTTCTTCCACTCGCCCAGAGCATTCAGTCAATCCTCTCGCCATCTATGTCGCTCCTTAAAGGTATACTGTCACCTGTTCCAATTTTGCCACAGTTACCATGGAAAGAGAAAATCTAACCCATCACAGATTTTAAGCGGGTGGCCGCGTTTTAAAAACAGCCTCCTCACATGGGCATTCTGAATACCACGGAACGCCCCCGGCCCCTTTGACCATATATGGGCATATTTAGATTATAGGTGACTGTATACCTTTAAGTTCGGCTAGTGGACTCTACTTGTTCTTCTCGTCAGAGAGTGAAGCAACCAGTGGTCCTTTGTATCACGGAATTGGTTTAAAGTCTTCGGTGGCTTTTATCATAGCTCGTCCATATCTTTTGCAGTAGCTAAGCCCGGAACACCTGGCAAAATGCTTGATATACGTTCAGTATATTTACGTATTTTGACGTATATAGAACACAATATATGCATACGTAACGTATATCTTTGTATGTGAAACATTCAATCCGTTGATATGCGTCGCGTATATCTATACACAGATCATGAGTATACGTAATGCAGATCTTTGCATACTAAGTGTACACTTTAGTTTTGCATTTTATTAGTATACGTACGTAATGTACAGAATCAGTATATGTGTATCATATTGTTGACAAGTATATCAAGCATTTTGCTCAGTGGAAGATGGATTAAGTACGATAACTTGCACTTGAATGCCTCCGAGAGTCAAATTATTACGGAAGTCGCAAAATTGTAGTTGCACTCAAAACAAACGCGGATGAGTGTCATTAAAGTGTCAATGATGCGAAGGTTGCCACTCGGCCATATGTGCATTCACTATGGGAAGGCATTGGGATAAATTAGCGAGACATAGTAACTTTCTTAATATATGCGAGAATCATGCAAGAATTTATTTTTCTCACTATCATTCCGTGATTTCTCGCAATCAGCCTGCAAGAAATGCAATTGTCGACATATGAATTCACTACAGATTGAATCCTTACGACCAATCTGAATTCTACTTCTCACAATAAAATACTTTCTCGCAGGTTAACCGCGAGAAATTACAATTGCGACTGCCTAATGACGAGAATTCTAATGGCGAGAATTTTATTCGTCGCAGATTCATGGCAAGAAATTGCGATTCTCGCATAATTAGGAAACGTAAATTTTCGCATATGGAGAGAAAGTTTCAATTTCTCGCCATGTTCTCTCAAGTCTTTCCATAGCAGTACAGTTTGTAATATATAGGTAAGTGAAAAACCTTTAAAGGAAAACTAGGCAACTATTGGTTTTAGGGAACATCGTTAATAATCAAGCATTCCTTGTGAATGGAATGTTCCATATTTGACAGGGTTAAGTCTCTCTCTACAAAGTAGCCTCTTAGAGTATATTATGAAGTACAAGCCAATCACTAATACTGGTGAGTCGATATTAAGCAAACGTACGTACTCATCCCGTTCAAAGTGGCTATACAAACACTAGTGAATTTTAATTTAAACCTCTTCACCATATTTCATGCACTAACTACGGCCTCTTCAGAATAAGTATGAATCAGGCATCCGTTTTTTCCCCCCGTAATAGCAGTACAAAAACTTTAGGCCATTCCATTTCACTCCTGTGATAAGTTCTCTGACATCTTCTCGGCAAATTGTACATCTAAAGAAAGTCACTTATATGAGACGCAGCCTTCATGACGTACCTCTTGAAGACAGCAGGGCCCGCAGTTATTATTATCCAATATATCGGTCATGACTTGTCAATTTCCGCAATGTACGTCACGTGATATGCGTCATTTGAAACCACGCCACAGTAAGTGAGGCTACCCACAATTCTCCATGATCCGTACACACGGAGATCACTCACTGAACTGAAGCAAATTTCTTCTGTACACAGAACAGCTTGGTCCATATTTCGAAATTCTGGGACCACAGTTTTAATAATCATAATTCTCTAATTTCTCACTGTGAATAATGAGAAGATCAACCCCTTTTCTGCGGAGGAGATAGCAATTTGTGATTTTGTCAACATACTTTTTTGACAGCCATATGCAATATTTTCAAGGAAACTAAGGGAATAAGTTGCATCTGTGTTGGCTAAAGAAAGGGTATTGATTGTTTGAATGTTTGTAACAAAGGAAATTTGCATATCTGACAGGTAGGATGATGAGACCATCTTAGTTGCTGATAACTTTACGTTGACAAGTGTACAATTTTTAGCACCTTCAAACATCGAATTCTTATTCAATTTACTCCTAATTTTTAAACATGATCAATAATTGTGGACCATAGTTTAAATCAATAATTCTAAAATTAAATTTTAAGTTTCAAATTGTTCAGAAACTGATAAATTGAAGAAGCCTTTAGCAAATAATGTCTGAGCACACAAATCTAGGGGAATTGTGGGTAGTCTCACTTACTGTGCACCCGCGAGTCAAAGTACGTAACCCTGCGATTTGGCCTGATGGTATACTCAGTTCCGCAGCTATTATTACTTTCAAGGGACACAGTCTTTATTACAATTATGGGTATTCGACCAATAGCGATATATGAGAAACTTAATGTACCGCACATGCTTTAAATTCTAAAACGTTACATTGACGGTGTTCAGTTTGAAAAAAAAGGGTGCACATGGCGATCAAGATTGTGCCATATCTTCATGCGAAACATCAATAACTAACATCGTTATATGTAGGATTAGCCGAAAATGCAAGTGCGAAAATCAATTATAGGAAATTAGCTATTTGCCGAAATACCGATATATTGATAAACCGATTTCAACTAGATATATCGATATCACGAATTGCGAATATTTCTATTTCTCACCTTTTGTATAGACTTCATCCATCCTTATGGATGTGGTCTCGAGTTTCAAGACAATCAGATGAAAATGATTTAGGCCTAATGATATATGCATAGAAAATGAGCAACAATTACGTCTGCAGTGCCATAGGATTACATGATTGATAGAAAACTCTGTTCTTCCATTGTAATTTTCAAGAAACTTGGCACATAGCCAAGTCAAAACAGACCAGATTTCAATATGCTAGATATTAAGATAAACCATACACAATCGAGAACCCCACAAACGGTTTCAAAAATTATGTGAAAAATAGGCTTACTCGGGATTTTGTTATGTTATTGACACAATTAAAGACCTAAGTTATATTTTTAAAACTAGAGCGGTGACCTAATTTTTATTATATACTTTGAATAATCCTGCATAGGAGAATCTGCGTTCTAAAAAAATGACATTTACACTTCACTTATTAAACATTCTCAAGGACAAATATTTATGCATATTACATATTTCTTGCAATTTCAAGTCGCTGTCTTCACCTCTGATATCAAGTTTACATGCTGATATACCACATGATTTTAAAATGCTTATTTGTTCATATTGAACTATAATCAACGGTCACACGACTACAGTGTCGTCACTTTAATGGAGTCATTTTTTTTCGCATCATCATCGGTGTCAAGAGAAGGAGAATGATACTTTTCCCGTAATTTGATTAAAATCAGATGTAGAGTACGGCGACATCTTCTTATGCGTACGCGGTATCGTCTCGCTGGCCGGGTCTCGCTGTCACCTCTCCCGTAGCCTGTAGGGATCATGATACTACAATGTCTCCTTCCCGGGTCTCCTTGTGAGTTCCAAGCACTTTCTAGCACGTCTGTCTTGGTTTTTACGTTTACTCTTAGGTTGTGAGCGTCCAAAACTCGTGTTACCGCGGATTTGAAATCTACCGCTAAACCTGGTCTCGGAAATCTTGGTCAATGACGTCGTTGATATGACATCATCATTGACCTTCGCCTTACATATTACAAAAGAATGGCATTGCTAATACTCATGCGCCTTTGTTATGCAAAGTCGCTAAGTTGTTGCTGTTGTTGTTGTTGTTGTATTTGTTGTTTCTTTATTCCTCCTCAAGACAGAGAAGAGTTACAACACACAAATAAACTCATACAAATACAAAATAAATGAAGAAAACTAAAGAGGTAATTACATTTGAGATCATTCGTTCAGCTGAATAAGCTAAAATGTTCAAACATCTAAAGCTCCTTTACATCAAAAAGATATTGATAAGTTATCCTTTGCGATGTACATTTTGTTTACCACATCGGACGCTTATCAAGCATTCAAGCACGCACTTATAAAATCAAAGGCAAGTTCTTGGAATATTTCGTATTCTGGTGGTTGTTGAAAGTTGTGGTTGTTATCTTGTAAAATACATGAAACACAAAATATGTTGTAAGAAACAAAGTGCAGTGGTGAAAAGCATAAATGAAACGGAAGTAAGAGCACCGCCACTGTTTGGAGTGTGACGTGCTTGGTGACGTGCTTAGGCATCACCGAAGGAAAAAAAGGTGTCAACTTAGGTTCTACCACAGTCCCTCTGTTCAACCATGTCCTTTGGTGGTATAACAGAAGACCTGGTTAAATAGTGCTTTTTATGGAAAGCCGTTCGGGACCCCCGGCGACAACAGTCAAACCAATGCAAAATTACATAGGAATGCAGCGGCGACAACTGTTACACAAATCTGGCAGTACAACTGGCGACAACAACAGAATTTTGACCGGCACCGACAACTCCAGAGCCGACAACTGTAGAATATCACCCGACACCTACAACTTATAACCCGACACCTACAACTTAAAAGCCGACACCTACAACTACAGCTGGCTCACTGGCCCGGCAGCGGCAGCGCTGTTCATTTGGAAGCGCCTGCGCACTTTGATTGTTATGGAAAGCCGTTCGGGACCCCCGGCGACAACAGTCAAACCAATGCAAAATTACATAGGAATGCAGCGGCGACAACTGTTACACAAATCTGGCAGTACAACTGGCGACAACAACACAATTTTGACCGGCACCGACAACTCCAGAGCCGACAACTGTAGAATATCACCCGACACCTACAACTTATCACCCGACACCTACAACTTAAAAGCCGACACCTACAACTACAGCTAGCTCACTGGCCCGGCAGCAGCAGTGCTGTTCATTTGGAAGCGCCTGCGCACTTTGATTGTACTCGATGCCGCTGGCGACAACTCCAGTCAATTCAAGCGGCGCCTACAACAGTGCATGCAGTGGTTTGTTCATTAGTAAACGCATGCGCACTAAGTTGTACCAAAATCCGCTGGCGACAACTCTTGGCACTGCTTGCAGCGGCGGCGACAGTGCTGCTCATTGGTAGGCGCATGCGCATTTACATGATACCAAATGCCGCTGGCGGCAACTCTGGGCACTGCTCTGCAGCGGCGGCGACGGTGGTGCTCACTACCAAACGCATGCGCATTTAGATTAGACACGAGACCTACCAGTCTGACAGTGCTGTTATTTTTTAATTGTCAGTAATGCAGTTGTAATGCCTGTTTGTCGCTTCCTTTTAAAGGGAAACCTAAGTCTAGCGACATTAACCGTTTATCCCTTCCAAAATCACCCTTGAATAAAATGCAGCTCAAATTTGCAACATAATTGCACGCGCTGACGACTACGGAGCGACGAAAAGAGAAGTTGAAGTAGACGACATTTATGAAAATAAGCTCGGAATCCCATGGGCGCGAAAGGGCTCATGGGAGAAGCGTGCGTGACGTCATCGGCGATACAGACGATTGCAGCTTGCAGCTGGAGGAGTACCGTGAACAGTTCAGCGCGTCGTAAGACGACTCTGGAGAGTTCGGACAGCGATATTTCTGACATCGAGTATTACTTTTCCCCGACTGAAATCAAACCATACTAATTTGAACCAAGATATGTAATAATGGGAAAGCATTTCCACACATCGTTCATAATTCCGCGGAGGGAGTCACTGTGCTTGTACTGACCCCGAACTGGATTGGAGACACTGAGTGACTCTGCGATCCTTCAGCGCTACGTTTCTAAAACAGAGTTTCTTTATCAGTCGCTTAAAATTAATTTTTGGTTCGTGAATGATACGTAAGTCGAGCTTGGCCAGATCTTTAAGGTTGCGAAATCTTCGATATATATCGGAAAATATTTATTCGCAATTTGACAAATGTATAGTGTCGTCTTTTTTTCGAAATTGGTGTCTAAGTCAGATCTACAAAGTGATGAAATCTCCGATATAATGGATATTTGTCCGCTATTTAAAACAAGAGTATCGTCTATATTGTTGTAAAGAATGTATTTCATACAAGACCAGCCAAACTCTCGATGATGTCCGATATGTCCTCTGTCAAGTCCCGATCGCCAAGTAAAAATGTATTACATGTAAAGAATGTGATTCGTGCAAGGCGCTCCCCAACTCACGGTGATATCCGATCGGCCCTCTCGACGAAGTGGAATTTAATGAAAAAAATCCTTTACATGTAAAAAATGTATTTCGTGCATGAATAATTCTAATAATGTAAAATATTCAGTATTCTTGACTATCGGCCACGGATGCTATGAACTAAGAGTCGGACAGAGGTGGTCGGGTGGTCAGAACTGTTAGGCACGTCGTGAAATATCCGATATACATAGGATATTTACCCACATTTTGACAAAGTATCGTCTAGTATCAGAGTTAATGTCCAAAGTCGCCGATATTTATCGGATAAATATCCGTGATTTCGCAGACCGGGGTCCAGACACTTCGCACCAAAACCAGTTCGCCCCACACGACTTCGCCCAAAGTATAGTACCGTCAACTCGTCCTGAAACAACGATGTTACGACGTATCATAAGGTTGTTTTTACCTACAACTTGGAAGCATTAACGTGTTAGGACATTTTGGCTACCACGAACCATTTATTGTTGCATGAAACCATAAACGTAGAATAAGAAAAAAGAAACACGCAAATGCTACAACTCAGGTGCCGTGCGCGAATTGCACGATGTCAATTTTGCGAAATGCGTACACTTTCAAGATTTCAGTATAGTACCAGGATGACAGGAAGTGCTTATTTTCAGCTTTACCAGTTAGCGATAAGTTTCGGGCAAAGTGGTTTGGGGGACATGACTTTTGGGGCGAAGTGGTTTTGGTACGAGGTTGTTTTGGTGCGAAGTGGTTTGGTGCGAAATAGTAGGGACGAGATGGTATGGTGCGAAGTGGTTTTGGTGCGAAGTGTCTGGGAACCCGAGACCCAGCGTGCCGACACCACACAGTGCACGTAAATCTAGTATCGTCTGGTATCGATATCGATATTAGCCAAGGAGTCCCGCTGTTGATATTTATTGGGTAACTATAATATCGGCGATTTCTCAGACCCGGCGTGCCGATCGAGACACATCATTCTCGACCGCGGGCCATCCGGGTACTTGCGGATTCTTACGTCATTTTTGCGTCATAGCGCCGTTTGAAGTTCGAATTTTTCAACCACTAAAGAAATATTCAAAGTTTCAATATACATAAATGACATAACTTTTAGTTCCGCTTTTTTCCACACAATTTCTGTATCATTCGCTCTTCTGTATCGTCTGATCTCTCATTCACCTCGTTCGTATGTGTTTCACCTACTGACGTCACTCCGCGGTCGAGAATAGGCAAGAAGTCATTCCAGTATCTTGTTGTAATATCAATATTACCAGGTATAGTCACGAAATTGCCTATATTTATCGGGTATATAAGGGCGATTTCGCAGATCCGGGCTGTCGAGATGAGAGACGCTTTGTGTAGTTTCGTCTTCGGATTTTAGAGTCCCGAAATCGCCAATATTAACATTTAGGCCTATCTGGTTAAAACCGGCGATAGTAGGCTGACTCAGCTTGTCAAGATGACCGCATTGTGTAGTATCGTCTTGTATCGGTATCAGAGTCCCGAAATCCCTTATAAAACAATCCTCCTGAAAGAAGTAGAACATAACTTTGTATCTTTTGAGATTTTAAAACTCGCCCGACTTTCTTTAGTCACTGTCTTCGAAAAAGCAGTTCTGTGGGACGACGATAAAAGCTGACTCCGTTTGTTCTTCCTTGAGTGATTTTTGCACTCAACTGAACAACAGTTAATCATTTTTATGCTACTGAGCATTAAAGAGTCGTAACGTGCAGAACTGCACTCCTGCAGTCATAGACTCCAATGCTTTGGTAAGCGGTCACACACGTTCTTGTATCACCGATGACGTCACGCACGCTTCTCCCATGAGCCCTTTCGCGCCCATGGGATTCCGAGCTCATTTCCATAAATGTCGTCTACTTCAATGTCTCTTTTCGTCGCTCCGTAGTCGTCGGCGCGTGCAATAATGTTGCAAATTTGAGCTGCATTTTACTCAAGGGTGATTTTGGAAGGGATAAACGGTCAATGTCGCTGGACTTAGGTTTCCCTTTAAGGTCTATCGTGAATATTAGGACTGTCACATGCATACTTCTCTCACTCTCTCTCTCTCTCTCTCTGGTCCTTTTTATCTATAGTAAGATTGGTTGTTTAACTTTTATTGTAATTTATATCCATAAGGGGATACGATTTCAATAAAGATTTTACTTTATAAACTATCGTTGCAGTCTGGACGCAATAGCTGAAAACGAAGTTAAACATTCTTAACGAATGAGTAGGGTGAAATTTGAATCCGTATGGGGAATGATAGGGCTGTGTACTCACAATATATATGTTGCGCATCTGAATGTCTTTCTCAGGTATGATTTCGTATCCCAAATTTACCTAGCAATATTATACCAAGGCTCTAACACCTAAATTTCTAGTAGTTTGTCTCCACCAAATATTTTCGAAAAATCATGCCGCATAGCTAGCGAGCGATAAGGGGAACACCATTTGATTCTTGGGGGGTATGGAGGATTTTGAGAAAAAAAATGTCGCCAGGTGAGATAGAGAAAAAAAAATTGATCCTGTCATGGCCTGAGAAAAAAAAATTGTCATAACAGACAGAAGTGAAAATTATCAAAATTTGGAAACCCTGTTCTCATGTATTCTTTGCGGGCGCCGCCATAGGCGGCGCAACTGTTTTTACCACAAGCAATTCTTTTTTTTTTTCCCAGCACTTGTGATATAAACATGCACTACATAGGTCTACTTTACACCTCAGTACACTCAATGTTTTCCTTCCCTTTTTGACCCAAGAAATCATATTTCAGGATTTCTGTTGCAATATCTCAATGGCATAGGCACTATCTAAGGGGGACTTTTTGACTTCTGTAAATTGTGAAAATTTTAAAACACAAGACAGGATGACGTTCACCGATGTAACCTTTGACCTAACACGAGACTCAGCGTGTAGAACTTGCAAGCTTGAAAGGCAAAGGAGCTTTTCACAAAATTCACGGAAGTTGCAAAAAAGCAAGCCAAACTAGCTTCCAAAGGCAAGAAGAAATAAAGATTCTTTTCTAACAAAACCATCCGGCCTTTTTCAAGGCCATCACATCCTCCAAAAAGAGAACTACCCTTAAACTCAACCATGTGTCCGCCACCGCACACACCTAAACATAAAAAAAGCAAACAGAAAATTCAACAAACGAAATAAGGCTTCTCAATCAAAAAAGCGAGAAGCCAGAATCGTAAAAAAGACACATTGCCCATAAAAACAAACGAAAGGTCAAACAAAACAAAGAACTGAGAAAGAATCTCAGATTCATTAAAAACCTTTCAAATCAAACTTTAACAAATGTTGAAATCAAAGCATTAGGCAAAGGCTTGAAATTTATTCCCACTCCAAAATGCCCGAACAGAAAACCTCTTGTTCGTGGCATGAGCATATTTATTCGCATCATGAGATTGCGTTACATCATGAGAAACAAACAATCTAACAGACATCCGTTCAAAGATAAATCCACGTGGACACGTCGAACGACGGATAATCACAGACTGGAGAACTATCTCGAAGCAACTAAAATTGAGATAGCGAAATTCCTTTCAGAACCCATATCAAAGTCAACATGACTAGAGCTGAGAAAACTGCTCTGAACAATCTGTCCAAAAACAAACAAATCACTGTAAAGCCCTTCGATAAAGGAAGAGGGATAGCAATTGTGAATACGACAGATTATTCTATTCTCCGATATGCTCGCACATGCAACAACAACATGGACTTCATTGAAAAGGTCAATTTTTTCACACGAAAACTTCAACAACGAAATTATAGAAAAAAAAGATATATCTCATATCAAGAAAGATGTTAATCTCACAAATCGTCAACGATACCTCACCGATAAAGATAAGGGGAATGACATAAGAACAAAACTGGTTTACACAACGACCTTCAGTCCATTCATCAAAACTAGTCAAATCAAACAATCTCTAATAAAAAAGATGGAAAATAATAGAAGCCGATCAAACACTGGCCAAAGTTTTTCCAGAAAAACCTATCATAGCATACAAAAGGAATAAAAACATAAGAGACATCCTCGTTCAGGCACAAATCAAGCACGAGGATAAAATAAACACGAACGGTCTGACCAACAAACCACTCAAAGTTCAGACCACAACATAACCATACTAGCATCTCTATTTGATGAACAATCGCTACTATCAAATTAACATGTGGGAAAACAAAACAATTCGAGCGACTAATGAAGGAACCGCACTCTGGTTCCGAAACACATAGACGGTTCTTTTCCTCGGGACCCAGATCACATGACAAGGGTTAAAGCACTATCGATTCACCGATGTCTCGCCTTGTTTCCCATATCATTAACCACATTTATCGATTCAATATACCGCATCACTATCACACATGTCAAAGGTAGAAAATAATGAGTGAAGTTGCTCTCATTTTCTTATATATTTAACTTCGTTTTCAGCTATTGCGTCCAGACTGCAACGATAGTTTATAAAGTAAAATCTTTATTGAAATCGTATCCCCTTATGAATATAAATTACAATAAAAGTTAAACAACCAATCTTACTATAGATAAAAAGGACCAGAGAGAGAGAGAGAGAGAGAGAGAGAGAGAGAGAGAGAGAGAGAGAGAGAGAGAGAGAGAGAAGTATGCATGTGACAGTTCCTAATATTCACGATAGACCTTAAAAGGAAGCGACAAACAGGCATTACAACTGCATTACTGACAATTAAAAAATAACAGCACTGTCAGACTGGTAGGTCTCGTGTCTAATCTAAATGCGCATGCGTTTGGTAGTGAGCACCACCGTCGCCGCCGCTGCAAGCAGTGCCCAGAGTTGCCGCCAGCGGCATTTGGTATCATGTAAATGCGCATGCGCCTACCAATGAGCAGCACTGTCGCCGCCGCTGCAAGCAGTGCATGCAAGAGTTGTCGCCAGCGGATTTTGGTACAACTTAGTGCGCATGCGTTTACTAATGAACAAACCACTGTTGTAGGCCCGCTTGAATAGACCATGTTCCGAACCGCGCGTGACATTCCGAGATATCGCGAGAATATGTGGTTCGCAGTGGACGCGTTCTCGTAACACAGGACAAACTGCGTAAAACAGGACAAGTCGCTAATTACGTTAAACACTGCATAAAATATATGAAGTTGCAACCTTTGCTCAGTTCTGCACTTTTTCTAGTTCCATACAAAGTTTGACTTGTATTACTAAGCTGGAAACCTGTTTCTACGGGCATGTATTAAAGTCTCGCGAGATCTCGCAATCAGCGGAAAATCGTCTATTGACCAGAGTTGTCGCCAGCGGCATCGAGTACAATCAAAGTGCGCAGGCGCTTCCAAATGAACAGCGCTGCCGCTGCCGGGCCAGTGAGCCAGCTGTAGTTGTAGGTGTCGGCTTTTAAGTTGTAGGTGTCGGGTGATAAGTTGTAGGTGTCGGGTGATATTCTACAGTTGTCGGCTCTGGAGTTGTCGGTGCCGGTTAAAATTCTGTTGTTGTCGCCAGTTGTACTGCCAGATTTGTGTAACAGTTGTCGCCGCTGCATTCCTATGTAATTTTGCATTGGTTTGACTGTTGTCGCCGGGGGTCCCGAACGGCTTTCCATAGCTTTTAAATCCAATTCGTCTGCACGTCAGTGTCAATAGGTAGGTTTTTCCAAAGACAGTAGAGGGACCCCCTCGACTGTTTGTTTTTTTATAGACTGAGATTCAAGTCACTCGACATTTGTCTCATCGTAGCTGTGATGTCGCGCAGCGGTATTTGTGGCTTGTATCGAACGCGCTCGGGTCATTGAGGTCATCGCCACAGTTCCTGTGGCGATGACCCCAATAACCCGAGTTCGATATACGCCAGAAGTACCGCTGCGATATCACAGCTAGCTAGTCTCAACGTAGTTTGGCGTACACTGATTCAAAAGTTACTGACTCGCCAAGTCTTAGCCTATGGTTTCGCGATGATTATCCCCACCATCTTGGCGACAGTCAGCAGATCTTATTACTCCTTAATTTATTATGTTGAGATATTGACAAACCAACAGACTTCGGGGCAAGTCTAGTATATGCCCTTTTGCAGGTTGCGATCTAGCCAGAGATTGAAATGCAAGGCGTTAACACTTATCTGCATGTACATGTACCTTGACCTGGTTTAGTGCTGACTTTGTTGTATATTGTTATTCAAGGGAAAAAGTCGGCCATTTTTCATGAATTTTGTTTGATACGAGATACTACTTATATTGTTTGACATGTTGAAAGATACTGAATGAATGGGTGACCATGCATATATTTGACTCCGGTTTTAGAATTAAATGAAACCATCGCGAAAATGAATAAATGGTCATGACCGTGTCTAAAACCGGGGTCGAATATATGCATGGTAACCCATTCATTCAGTACCTTTCATGATGTCCAACAATATAAGTAGTATCTCGCATCAAACAAAAGTTGATGAAAAATGGCCGACTTTGTCCCATTAAAGGCCGCTGCGGGGTATGAAAAACCGCATAACTCAGATCCATAAGTGATTTGAGTGACAACTGGTAACAACTCAACTTAGTGCTCGGTGGGAATCACCCTCAACGATTATATATATATATATATATATATATATATATATATATATATATATATATATATATATATATATATATATATATATATATATATATATATATATATATATATATATATATATATATATATATATATATATATATATATATATATATATATATATATATATATATATATATATATATATATATATAAGCACAAAACATTATCAAAGGCATTGCTTGCTCGATGGATCCGGAATAACTAGCGATACAACAGGCAATATTTATTTTCGTGTCTACATTTAATTAAGAGATAAGCTTCATTATCAGTTGGTTTCAATATTTATAACAATAAGTATTTCAAATTAATTTCTACAGAGCCGTATCAGTGATGCGAAAACAAATTTAGAATAACATATGTCGAGTGACATTAACATCGTCCGAAAATGTAAGTACTAACTTATATGCATCCACAGGTTTATATCTTTACTGAATGTTAGTGACGGTTCATACAACTGAAAGAAATATTTAAAGTCTAAGATCATGAGTTTTCTCGATTATACATCTTAAATTTTACTTGTATTCCTCTTTCACAGAACACGGCCGACATCATGAGCTACAAAACTTTCACAACATCTGCAGGGCCGATCGAGATCCGAAGTTTCCGTGATGCAGACGAGGGCGCCGCCAAGAGGTTGTTTGTGGCCGGTCAGTGGGAACAAGTCGGGGACATGCACAGGGATAACTTACGAAATATGTCATTTTTTATTGTTTCAATGTCCGTTCTTCTTGTTGTTACATGTATTTTCCAGTCAACACTTGTGATACTTTCCACTGTGGTGGTCCTGCTATTTCTACCTTACCCTTTATCTTGCTTCTTCATGAACAAGTACGTAACTGGTCGACTCAAGGGGGACCTGCGAGACATCCGGGCATATTACACTGAGAAATCCGAAGCCACATGTGGGTTGCCGAATGTGGTGGAAATGTGATCGGCACCGTCGCGGTACGGGAAGATACCAAAGACAACACAAAGGCGGAACTTATGACCTTGAGTGTGGCGAAAGATTACAGAAGATTGGGAATCGCCGATACATTGACAAATATTGCTATTGATTTTTCTACAAGCAATGGCTACACCGAATTGTACTTAGAGACAGGACGTTGGATGTCATCTGCAAATGCGTTTTTCCAGAGACAGCACTTCAAGAGTACAGAGGCGCCTTGTTATTTCACCATTATATATTTTAAAATAATCTTGTGCAAGTATTCGATGAGTCTAAAAGAACACAAAGTTAAAAAGAAAGGTATTGTACATCAAACAACCTGATGTAAAACTTATGTACAGCAAATCGCTCCTGCCACACATAAAGGGCCGTCGACATAAAAGGAAATTCATCGCTTTTTGGAACGTCGGGAGATAACTCTAGTTTCATTAGCGTGCTGTATAGCAGTAATTGTATGGAAAGGTTACGCACGTGTGATTAAAATTTTGCATGAACTGTTTGTTGTTCAAAACTGTCTGCATGCAGTCAACAAAAGTGAGATATTTCAGCAGTTAACAAATTAATGAACGAATCTTTTAAAGAAATAACTATTTGTAGCAAACACGCTCTGATATGTACAACGCAACCCCAGGAGGTGTTATACAAAATGTAATCATCTCTATAAATGTAACAACAACCATAATTGTGATTAAATGCTTAAATGCAATATCATCCACAAATGTCACAAATATCCATTATAACAATTGTAATAAACGGTAACCATACTGTAATCAAAAACACCAATAAATGTAATACTTATGAACAACAAATGTAATAAATCTATATTGTCATCGCAATTGAAGAATTAGACCTTAAATATTTATCTACATAATGAAAGGGAAAGCAACTCCACACATCATTCATATCTTGGTTGTTGGTGTTTAGTGTATTTTGTGAGTTTATTAAACCATTTCGCTGTTTCAACTTTATCACAAACCGGAATGGCTCCGCAAACAGCCCAGCCACCGACCCAGCCACAAGCCCCGACGAAGAACACAGAGAAAATTACATTACCGATGAAGCACCCGGGGATATCGGGAGTGCGGCTGCCGGGAGGAAATTAGCAGAATGCAACAGACAGAACAAGGAGATGAAGAAGAAGTGGACAAAGGTAGATAACGATGTGGCTGACTGCCCCGTCTACATGCAACAGTGCCGCGACAGCGACAGCTCACGCGACTGCTGGTATAATAATCTCGTTTTAGGTGTTATGGAGGTTTCATTGACTGCACTAGGACTATATTGGGGCGGGCTAGGCATATTTGTCTGCATTTGTTCTGCACATCATTCATATCTTGGTTGTTGGTGTTTAGTGTATTTTGTGTATTTTGTGAGTTCATTAAACCATTTCGCTTTTTTGTGTATAGAACTGATTAGCCACGGCGAAACACAGCTTTTATCTGCGTGTCACTGTAGTCTGTCAGACTAGAGAGATTTTACAACACTATGGTCCTCTAACGCTATGTTGCGAACGTTTGCCTCACTTTCTTCATCATTCGCCTCGAATTCATCTTTAGTAGATAAATTATGTGGAATAATTGATAGATTGTATGTATTATTATGTTGTCCCACTCGAAATTGGTTCTTTTACTGCGGATGCTAGGATATGTAATTTTGTTCTACCAAGGATGGGGAAACCTCCATGGTTCTACTGTGTTCAAGGTAGGGTTTGCACTGTGTACTAGAATGAAATATAGAATATATTCGCGTCAATATTTTTTGTAACATAGGTTTCTCTTATAAAGTTGTATTACTCTCTGTCGTTCGTTCTGAGTCGTCTGTTGTAAATTTCGTGTCGTATTACTGGTTGACGAGCTATAAGGAGCATCCTTATCAGTGTATGGAACAACTGCTCCACTTCCTTTTATGTAACGGTTCTATCGGTATCTCGTAGTTTTCTGATTACTTACATATACACGCTGTTTAAACGTTTCAACGAAAAACTGAAATTGCCATCCTTGATAAGCCGGGCACCTTCACTATACTAGATTTGATAATCTCGTCTGTGATACTCCCTTAAAGCAACGTTCAATCCAGCTGACCAGGTCGTCTGGGTTGGACGTCACGACACCGATACAATTACAATTGTGTCGCTCTTCAAACTGTTCACTCATAAAAACGCCATGGTGTCAACTTGGATTTTAGCATTTCTTTAATTTAGTTAACCTTCATATCAACCATGTCTTTAGTTACCGGGGTAATATATCGAGGAAATGCTCGGAATGTTTTTATTTTATTGGCGGGGCGGAATATTACATCTTCAGTAATGCTACCTCCCAGAAGTATTATATGAAATCTTGCCATATCTTGAACGGTTCAACCCACGGAAAAGTTGCACTTAATTTTTCATACACCCTTTAAGTTCTAGGCTTTCCTGTCACCACGACCGGATTTGACAACTGAGAGTTTGTGGGTAGGGATTGACCAGTAAATCTTGGAAGGGGTTAAAATGGAAAAAACTACAGATAAAAAACGGATTTTCAGCACTTAGTACCCATATGAAGGTCTGCTGCTTAAACTTTTAGAAAGATATTGTCCATGATTTTCAACATTATAAGAAAATAATCTCAAACTTTTGTACGCATAATATACTTGCATGTCAGCATCCTGACCACCCCTACAATGATCCAATGGCAAATCCCTAGTTAATATGCACATACTCTTAGCGTAGAGGTTATCTACGTACGATAAGGGGAGGGGGATGTGACCTAGGATGACCTCATTTCATAGGATATCTTTGAGGTGTTTGCAAAACGCACAGGTCTGTAAATTTGTCCCCGACTAACAATGCAATAAGACTGACTGTACTTAAGATATCAGGGACTGTTATCCATATCGGGGATTATCGTGCCGAAATGGGTTTTAATTGCAGGACTTTGTATAATCAGCAAATTGTCGTATAAATATTGGTTGGCCGAGGGCAGAAAAAAATCAGCAATTGATTAATATCGATCTTTCATTTCAGTCTACAAACGTCATGATATCTTAATACAAGAAAAGGTATACTGACATATTGAAGAGCTCAAGGGTCAGTACTTGTGCAAACTGTAAGAATAAATAAAGCAGGAGGTCTCTATTACTTATATGAATGTTATTACTGAATGTACTAAAATGGCCATTTCTGTGAACATTGAGTCTGATGGATATCTCAGATTTTGTCTACCTGCAGCTCACGTAATAACTGGAAGCGAGGAAGAGCCTCAGCAGAATATGACTCGATGTGACTGAAGAATACCTTGCGGCTTTCAAATAGTCAGAACGTTCCACGAGCGTTATCGTCAGATGGTGTGTTTCCAATGATAAGTTGCAAGAAAAACAGCTCTTGCGGTCACCACACCGAGGTCTTTATCCTGATTGCAATCTGCTGATGTTTGCCAGTGAATTTTGATTTTGACATACTCAAGTACCTGTAGTGCCGGTCGTGGTGATTTATACCTTCTAAAGAATAAGACCGAGCAAGGATTTTCCTCGGCGTTCATTCAGGCTGGAGAAATAATCGCAATCATACCAATCCATAATCCAATGACAGTAGGCTAGGTCAGAATTCGTAAGACAATAGTTGTAAACATAGACATAAAACAACACAGAACAGACAGTAAATAGACGGTACACAAACAAAGTCATATTCATGAAAGAAAGGTGTATGGAGCATCATGCACGTGAAGAAAAGCATCATTTTTCACTCAGCGATGAAGCTGTAGCAGCATGAGCCGTACATTTTACGTATTTATCATATACCTACATTCACGTGCCTGTGTAAAGCTATGGGAGAAAGCGCCCTCAGATCCGTGCATTTTTTTTACGTATCACGCCCCGGCCCGGTGCCCAAATATGGGCAATCGCGTGCATTTCTGAACTATCTCGATTCTGGTTACTACGCGCGTTGCTATCCGCAAACGTTCCATTCGTACACAAAGCCAGCGCGAGATTTGGAAAACGTCTGCTCGCTCAGATCATAGTTGCGCGTGGCGACAGTGGAGCCGCGCCGGTGACATCGGCTTTTATTTCTAAATTCTGGTGAAATCCTGTGTATACTAAGTACGTGCCTGTTCAGTATAAATTACAAGAAACTGACATCACGCTTTTATCCTTCTTACACCTCGATTTCAGCCTTGATCTCTGTTTGTCACGTAATAGTACGCATATTGCTTTGCGCGTTCTGGAATTCTGCAGGTAAACAAATGACGTCATTATGTATGTCAATCCGCCACGGGAAGCGGCCATCGTATTTATGAAAAACTGACACAAATTGCGATGAATTTTTGATATCGCACGCATTTTTATCTCCTAAACAATGTTGAATATTATGTAAACTACATATTTATCATTCCATAAGGTATATGATAAAACCTTTACGGCCCTGATACGGCTTTTGCGGCCCTTGGTCGTACGGCGTACGGGCCCTCGCACGCTCGGGCCCTTCCGCCGTACGACCTCGGGCCGTAAAAGCCGTATCAGGGCCGTAAAGATTAATACTGGTTATTATAAATTCTGAGAGAAGTGTGTTGCCATGAATTTAAGAGGATAGCAGTAGCAGTACGCATGCAGGTACAATGACACATCTGGCATGAATCATTGGCGAATTTAACGTACAATGCGCGGTGGGGACAAATCTTCGGACTGTCCATTTTTCCTATAATTTTCTTATAAACCGCTTGTGGGGTTCATTTTACAAGTTCTTGGAGAAAGAAACATTTTTACCCCCTTATTCTATTGAAAATCGGAAATTTATTTTTCTCTATAGAGTTAACAAAGGGATGGCGGCCATTTTTGAATTTCAGATACAAGTAGGTAATTTTGTTCTCTTGTACTTTTGCCAAACTTTGCAACACGGTTATCCAGATTTTTATGCTTGACTCAGAAAGAGAACGATTAAAGTTTCTTTCAGGGATACTTGAGCAAAATTTTAAGTCTTTCACTTTCGAAGCGCGTGCATTGTAACCTGAAGACGGTCATGGTCGTCTATTCAGTTCGCAGTGTAAACAAAACTGTCACTTGCAGAAGATGAGAAAGCACGCACACATCTCTGCCTTTTGAAGGGATGTTTTACAAAATTTACAAAAGGTGGTAAGGTACTTCACTAAAAAATCACCCATTGAGAAGCTGGCGAATGCTCACGGCATCAGGGGAGATCACAAAGCGTAAGAGCAGTAACGACCAGACGACGCCTACGCTACTGCATGCCTGGCGGGGGAGGGGGAAGGCACTTACCAGGGTAAGGTTTGGTCCTATTTTATGAAAACTATAGAAGATATTGTATACTACAATATGTCATTTAAAAGCCAAATAAATTGTCTTTCCAATGGCAGCACATAAGCTAGCCTATGATAAAAAGTAATCTCATCAGAAAACAAGACGACACATTTAACAAAAACATATGCGAGTCGGTAATACTCTGACCTCAAATACCCTTCAAAACATGCAAGTAACACTCATTCAATACCAATATTTTGTCTGTTAAAAGTCTAACTCATATTTTTGATATGTCCCTGTTCCAAGTAAAATATATTTTATACAACGAATTGCCTTTTGTAATGTGTCTAGGAAAATAATTGGTAGAATTTGAGATTAGTTTTGATGGTAATTTGCGACATAAAACGTTGGGGTATGAGGTAAGTTTTGATCTTATTTCATGAAAACTATAGAAGATATTGCATATTGCAACATATCATTTTAAAGGAGAGTAAATTAACTTTCTAATGGTACCCCATTTGCCTCGTTATGTTCAAAATAAGCTCAGCAGAAGACTTACAAGAAGACAGGTTTAACAAAAACGAATGAGAGTCAGTAATACTGTGATTTTTCGGTACCCTTCAAAATATGACTCTTAGAGCTACAGGATCCCTATATTTTTTCTGTTAAAAGTTTATTTCAAGTTTCTAACATGTACTTGTAGCAAATAACACAAAGGAAATACACAGTATTGCCTTTTGTAATATGTATAGGTAAAAATTGGTGGAATTTAGATTAGTTTTGACAGTAATTTGTGACATAAAACTTTGGGGTATGGGGTAAATTAAGGCCCTATTTCATGAAAACTATAGAAGACATTGCATATTGCTATATACCATTTTCAAGAAGAATAAATCACCTTTCTAATGATACCCCATAACTTAGGTCATAATAAACAGTAAGCACAGCAGATCACGTACAAGAAGACAGGTTTGACAAAAATCCATGTGGGTCACAAAATCGTGATTTTGTGGTACCCTTCAATACATGACCATAATAGCTATTGGGTCCCTATATTTTGTCTGTTAAAATCCCATTTCTTATTCTAGGGATCCCAAGGCTTCTGAAAATTACAAGTTTGTTATCCTGTGGGGTGGGGCGAGGTGCATGTAGACGCCCCCTCTAGCCTTGGCCTAATAGATTGTTAGTAATACTTGCTGTATAAGTAAGACAAGGAGGCATAGACAATTTTCCAAATACGCCTTATCAAAATTATTTTATCGAAAAATATTTAAAAATTAAATTATAAAAATAGACAGTCATCAATAATCTATTTACTTGTTGGAGAAAATTGCAATACGACTATGTGTGCACGTTTTAAAGTCTTCTTTTTAAGGCTCTGCATTAGTTCATTGCATAAAATGCCCATTCACGATATACCAGTGTAGCAAAATTTGCTATTTTAGTGACTAGAGACAATAATGCATGGTAAATACCCAATTTTGACATTTATTTTCTTCTTCAGCACGTTGCAATTAGTAAAGAACATCCATAAATCTGTTTGATTTGCTTCATAAGGAGGAAACAATAGTTATCGTATTTTCTTCCGGTTAAAAATACTGAATTGCCAGAAAAAATCGATTTAAAGTTATCCAATTCTATGACGTCATATTTTTTTACTAAAACTTTATGCATTTTAGAAAGACCAGTATCTCAGCTTTCTAAAACTATGAGGTATATGGCATTTCAAGCCAGTTTACTTCATCAAGGAAAGAATGTTGTACCCCTACCCCTAGCTTTTGCACACCCCATACAGATACACGCAATTCAAAATTGACTCCAGAGAAGTAGTGTATAGTTAAATATCTAATGTTAACACTGTTATTCTTGTTTAATATGTTGGAATAAATAATTCAAACACAAAAAGCTGTCAAAATTTCGCTTAATAAAAAGTAAATCACAATTGTTACATGGTATTTTGGGTAAAAAATTTCAAAATTGTCAAAAAAAATCACTTTAAAGTCGTCCTATTCTATGTACACAAATCAATTTTGCTAAAACTGGTGTTTCTCATAAAGAGCAGAATCTGAGCTTTCCAAAAATGTATGGTTTGTGCTATTTCATGCTAGTTTACTTAATGTAGGGGAGGATATAGTACCCCCTACCCCTACCCATTTTTCGCCATTTTTTGCGGTACATGTAAATCAAAAACCAGCCCAGATAGGTAGTGCATCCCAAAATATCCAATGTTAACATCTTTTTTCTTGTTCAGCAGGTCCTAAAGAACAAAAAAATACCCATGTAGTAGGGATGTGGGGGGGTGCACGGTGGGCCCCTCCAGCCCACTGACTATATGAAGTCTTGCCATGTCTTGAACGGTTCAACCCACGGAAAAGTTGCACTTAATTTTTCATACACCCTTTAAATTCTAGGCTTTCCTGTCACCACGACCGGATTTGACAACTGAGAGTTTGTGGGTAGGGATTGACCAGTAAATCTTGGAAGGGGTTAAAATGGAAAAAAACTTCAGACCAAAAACGGATTTTTCAGCACTAAGTACCCATATGAAGGTCTGCTGCTTAAACTTTGAGAAAGATATTGTCCATGATTTTCAACATTATAAGAAAATAATCTCAAAATTTTGTACGCATAATCACAGAGCAACATAGACAGAGTGGCAACGCTTGCATCCCTTTTGTTCCATGGTCGTCTCGGTAGACTATTGGCTTTTCATATTAAAATGAGCTTCAAAGGTGTTAAACTTTTTGGAGGCTTTGTTTGTGGTTGATAATTACACGACATTATGCGAAAAATACGACCTGATGGCATCGTACTGCCAGTCGCGTAGCAACCATAGTTTCTTTGTGAGCTCTCAGCGCAGAAACACTGCTTCACGCCAATCAAAAAATAACACGCCAGCAGTTTCATAAACATGTCCTTCATTGACGCATGTGTATAAGACGGTATGACTGACCGTAAACCATTGAGTAAAACCAGACAGTATCGATAAAAGACTTTCAAATTTGGTTCAAGCACACTCATTATATATTCATAAAAATATGAGAGGAATTTTTAAAACGGTAAAACTCACTTTCCTGAATCTCAAAACACTCCCGTTTTCGCCAGCACGTCAATTCCGCTCAGCACCACACGACAACAACAACACAAACTTTGCCGAACATACTTTCGCTTAATAATTGGCGGAAATCCGAAAATTAGCGCAGGATGCATGGTCGGCACTCTTCGGAAAAGAGAGGCGAGAGCAACCTGAGGCGAGGCGAACGTGGATGGGTTACGTAACCGCTTCACGCCTTAAACAATACCCGTTGCGACTCTGTCCATGTTCCTCTGTGGCATAATATACTTGCATGCCAGCATCCTGACCACGCCTACAATGATCAAATGGCAAATACCTTGTTAATATGCACATACACTTAGCGTAGAGGTTATCTACGTACGATGAGGGGAGGGGGATGTGACCTAAGATGACCTCATTTCATAGGATATATTTGAGGAGTTTGCAAAACGCACAGGTCAGTAAATTTGTTCCCGACTAACAATGAAATAAGACTGATTGTCCTTAAGATATCAGGGACTGTTATCCATATTGGGGATTATCGTGCCGAAATGGGTTTTAATTGCAGGACTTTGTATAATCAGCAAATTGTCGTATAAATATTGGTTGGCCGAGGGCAGGATAAATCAGCAATAGATTAATTTTGATCTTTCATTTCGATAGTTTTAAACAGTCTACAGACGTCATGATATCTTAATACAAGAAAAGGTATACTGACATATTGAAGAGCTCAAGGGTCAGTACTTGTGCAAACTTTACGAATAAATAAAGCAAGAGGCCTCTATTACTGAAATTAATGTTATTACTAAATGTACTAAAATGGTCATTTCTGTGAACATTGAGTCTGATGGATATCTCAGATTTTGTCTACCTGCAGCTCACGTAATAACTGGAAGCGAGGAAGAGCCTCACCAGAATATGACTCGATGTGGCTTGCGGGTTTCAAATAGTCAGAACGTTCCACGAGCGTTATCGTCAGATTGTGTGTTTCCACTGATAAGTTGCAAGAAAAACAGCTCTTGCGGTCACCACACCGAGGTCTTTAAACTGATTGCAATCTGCTGTTTGCCAGTGCATTTTGATTTTGACATACTCAAGTACCTGTAGTGCTGGTCATGGTGATTTATACCTTCTAAAGATTAAGACCGAGCAAGGATTTTCCTCGGCGTTCATTCAGGCTGGAGAAATAATCGCAACCATACCAATCCATAATCCGATGAGAGTAGGTCAGAATTCGTAAGACAATAGTTGTAAACATAGACATAAAACAACACAGAACAGACAGTAAATAGACGGTACACAAACAAAGTCATATTCATGAAAGAAAGGTGTATGGAGCATCATGCACGTGAAGAAAAGCATCATTTTTCACTCAGCGATGAAGCTGTAGCAGCATTAGCCGTACATTTTACGTATATACTGGTTATTATAAATTGTGAGAGAAGTGTGTTGCCATGAATTTAAGAGGATAGCAGTAGCAGTACGCATGCAGGTACAATGACACATCTGGCATGAATCATTGGCGAATTTAACGTACAATGCGCGGTGGGGACAAATCTTCGGACTGTCCATTTTTCCTATAATTTTCTTATAAACCGCTTGTGGGGTTCATTTTACAAGTTCTTGGAGAAAGAAACATTTTCACCCCCTTATTCTATTGAAAATCGGGATTTTTTTTTCTCTATAGAGTTACCAAAGGGATGACGGCCATTTTTTGAATTTCAGATATAAGTAAATGATACAAGTAGGTAATTTTGTTCTCTTGTACTATTGCCAAACTTTGCAACACGGTTATCCAGATTTTTATGCTTGACTCAGAAAGAGAACGATTAAAGTTTCTTTCAGGGATACTTGAGCAAAATTTTAAGTCTTTCACTTTCGAAGCGCATGCATTGTAACCTGAAGACGGTCATGGTCGCCTCTTCAGTTCGCAGTGTAAACAAAACTGTCACTTGCAGAAGATGAGAAAGTACGCACACATCTCTGCCTTTTGAAGGGATGTTTTACAAAATTTACAAAAGGTGGTAAGGTACTTCACTAAAAAATCACCCATTGAGAAGCTGGCGAATGCTCACGGCATCAGGGGAGATCACAAAGCGTAAGAGCGGTAACGACCAGACGACGCCTACGCTACTGCATGCCTGGCGGGGGAGGGGGAAGGCACTTACCGTCGACCCCGTGTGATGTTGACGATTCCAGCTGCATTATACGAAGACAATATTCGTACGATTTTGTGAAGTGGTGGTACGCACCAAGAGCATAAAACGTTGTCATCATCTAGAGCATAAAGGTTTGCCTTAACTACTGGCGGCTTGACGTACTCGTTAATATTATGTTCATATAGCTGAACGAAAATAATTCATAACACTCCGAAACATTATACACCAGTATACAAATTGTAATTGTGTTGTTTGCTTTCATTTCCAGCCATCGCATTTAAGTGCGAGTAAACTTTATGTAAATTTTTATTATTTATTCTGACCGACACGTCTCATTGTTCACGACCATTGATGTTTTTACTGTTTTCACATCGTCTACGCTACTCGCGCTGAAGAGCACGGTCGCGGTCAACAGTGCCCCATGACAGAAACATGGCACAATAAGTTTACCGTTTCCTGTCGACGAGTTTTATAATTCAGGTAGTGAATTACACTCATAGCTTAGCCATTATTAAGCCACCCAAAAAACATTACACCACTGAAAATACACGACAGAGAAGGTGCAAATGGCATAAGATACTACCAAGAAAGCCAAGCTTCAGTGCATACCTTTTATTTAGGCAGGCTAGTTACGAACATATAGATTCGATGATGTAAATACCTAATACTCAGCAGTGTGTGTACTCTCTTTCACGTCAGTAATGAACCTCACAAACAACATCAAAAGTTTTTTCTTTCGAATGAAAAACACAAAAAGGAAGTTAGCAACTCCTTTAGAAATCAACCAAACAAACAGTTTTATTGATGACCATTTCTTCTGAATGAGATACAAAATACCAATAAATTCCTTGCACTTATTTCCTTCAGAGTACTTTAATTTTAATGAGCAGCAAAAACATCGCAATTGACAATTTTGGCTCGATATTTAGGCATTAAAATTAAGCCATTAGACCTTTCAGCAGTTTTTCCCCAACGGTATCACAGCCTTTAATGTCACTTTCTATTCAATTTTAGCATCTTTTTAGTCAAGCTCTTTCTTCCACTCGCCCAGAGCATTCAGTCCATATAGTCCAGCCATCTATGTCGCTCCTTAAGTTCGGCTGGTGGACTCTCCATGTTCTTCTCGTTTTTCTCCTTGTCTGTGCCGTCAGAGAGTGAATCAACCAGTGGTCGTGTGAAGCTCGGAATTGGTTTAAAGTCTTCTGAAGCTTTTTTTTCATGGCTCGTCCTTATTATTTTCAGTAACTTTATGTATGGCCCAGAAAACGAATTGAACTACAAGAATTTGCACTGGACTAACGCACTAAAAATAGTGAAAACATCATCAAGTTACGACTATCTTATCATCTGAAACAAAATCGATCAATGGGATGATAATGCCCCTAATTATTAAGGAAGTCGCAAAATTGTAGATTCACTCACAGACAAGGACACAATTATTTTCTACTTGTCTGTGATTCGCTCCAAACAAACGCGGATGAATGTTAAAGGGACAAAGTCGGCCATTTTTCATGAATTTTGTTTGATACGAGATACTACTAAATTTTTTGACATGTTGAAAGATACTGAACGAGGGGTGATCATGCATATATTGGACCCCGGTTTTAGACAAATTAAATGTAACCATCGCAAAAAATGAATTAATGGTCATGACCATTAATTCATTTTCGCGATTGTTTCATGTACCGTGTCTAAAACCGGGGTCAAATATATGCATGGTCACCCTTCATTCAGTATCTATCAACATGTCAATCAATATAAGTAGTATCTCGTATCAAACAAAATTCATGAAAATGGCCGACTTTGTCCCTTTAAGTGTTAATGATGTTCGACCCGCGAAGGTTGTTGCTCGGCGATGTGCATTCACTATTGGGAGATATTGCGATTAATTAGCGAGAAATGGTAACTCTCTTAATATGTGCGAGAATCATGCGAGAATTTTATTTTTCTCACTAGCATTCTGCGAGAATTGCGATTTATCGCGATCAGTCTGCGAGAAATGCAATTCTCAGCATAACACTGTAAGGAGTGTTTTATCTTTGGCATGGCTAAGTCTCACTCTTCAAAATGGTCTGAAACAGAAGCCCGTGAAACAACGGATGTACAAACCAGTCGATGTTAAATGGTAAATCCGACCGACCAATAAAAGTTGATGAAACGATCGTCCATATCGTGCCCTCGTCTTATCGATACGTACTCGTTCCTATTCAAAGTGGCTATACAGAAACTTGTGAATCATAATTTTAACCTATTCACCACATACTGTCACGCTCGTATTTAGGGGAATTACGAGTTGAGGTACCATGCAGTCTTGATCGTAATACTTTCAGTAAGTGAAGCTGACACACAAAGATGTAGATTGTAACACAGCCTTGTACTTTATTACAAGATGGCGATCGTGTCGTTCACCGTCAAAGGTCTGATCTATAGTATCTAGTCCAAGTTCTCTACAAAGTTAAATACGTCTATTACAGTGGTTATCACGTGTTAATTTTCCCGCCAGTCTTTGATTGTTTTTTAAGATTAAATACGGACACACCATGGCATATCCCGTACTCGATTGTTCTCATTGAAATCATAACCAATAATTAATTAAAACTATCACACTATCTCTCCTCTACCGCTAGTACGATCTGAGTCAATGAACTTCACACGCCTTGGCCACGTGAGGGACGCTTCGAGATAAAATCTCTGCAAGGGTGGGCGTTACAATACAACCTCAACACAATGGGTATGAATCAGGCTTCCATTTTCTCCTTCTGTAACAGCAGTACCAGCAATTAAGGCCATTAATTTCACTCCTGTAAATTCTCTGATATCTTCTCTGGAAAAAAAATTATGAAATCTACAGAGAGTCTCATATCCTTGTTCTGGGACCCAACCTTCATTTCGTACTTCTTGAAGAGAGTGGTGCTGCAGTTATTATTATAATACACCTTATCCAATATATGTCATGATTTGTCAATTTATGCAATTTACGTCATGTGCTACACGTTATTTTGGCATTGATATATGCAAAGCCAGTTGCCACCGAGTTAACAGTTTTGAAATTGTTAGCCGAACCGTCAACAGCTCGGACAACCGTAAACAGGGCAAATGCCAGCTACACGTATGTGAACACGCTAGAGCGTGTTAGAGAAGATCGTGGTGTCGTCCGCGACTCGATTTTTCAGTGAAAAAATTGGATAAGTTGCGATACAAAACAAATTTTGACTGGCCGTATTCGAATAACAACATGCATGTGTTTTTCTCATACCAGACTGGAGTGTCGCCCCTCAGATCCTGGGAGGGAAAGGGGGAATAAATGTATGTTGTTACCCTCATTGCCAGACAATATATGTATAGCAAGAATTCATACTTGTAGCAAAACGATTTACAATTAGTGTGCAATGACGATAAAAGGTAGTTAACCTTCATTTGCTACAAGAACGACTATTGGTACCGTGACCGTATAGATTACGAAATTGCTGTAAAGAAAGATGTATAAGGGATGCTTTGTTGTAACTAGAGTAAAATACTACGGACAATTATTGATCATTGAGAACTCTACATGTTAATGTTACGCTATTGTGTCACTGTAACTTGTTACTATGGTTACCAAAAACACCTAGCATGATTGCATTGTACATAACACAGCGTATTTTGCTCACAATAACTTTTTTAAAAGATTCGTTCCTTAATTTGTAATCATTGATTAAAATATTGGTTGGGTTCACCTTGGCAGAGAAAACAAATTTATCATGCAAATGTATACATATTACCCGATATCTGGCTTCTTTTTTCTCCCATGTTCAACACTTCTTTAAAAAATTAACCCCACTCTGACTGCGACAAATTAGTTAAAATTGTCACATTATGAGTTTTTAAATATTATATAACGAAACGACAATTTTGTCAAAGTTCTGAATTTTTGAATAAGAGTCATTTCAGTTGTATTATCATGATTTTAATCATTTGTTTTGAATAGCAGTCTTTCAACTGTTGCCATTCAGAAATAAAAGATAATGTAAGAAGTTTATTTTGCCTACATACACTGTAGTGTAAAATGAGATATTAAGTTTCATGAAGTAGAATCAAGTCTTTGACTGAAATCAATTTATATCCTTAATACCAAAATTGAGGTTGTCTAAACCAAATATATATCCCTTCATCCTCCGGGTAAACTATTGCTACCATCCTCTTAAAGTTTAGATTCTCTCCTTTTTTAAAATACATATTATGAGTTTTCAAATCATCTCTGATGAGAAATATTGCTTGATTAAGTGCAACGCCACATTGAATACAAAACTATCATGGTGTCTGACAAGCGAAACCTCTGCGATTGAACTCTAATCGTGCCTAAATCTCTAAACAAAATTCTGTAGCGGAAAAAGTTTATTTTAGATTTCCCTTAGCACGGTAAACTGCTGAAATGTCTCACTTGAATTATTGTTCTAATAAAATTTTAGTCACGCATACATACAGCTTTTATTTCGAAACCGTAAATCAGCAAACGCTAATCAAATAAGAGTAGAAATCCTAATGTCCGAAAAAGCGGTGACTTTCGTTTGTTGTCGACGACCCCTTAGGTGTGGTAGGAGACCTTTGTTGAACATATCAGGTTGTTTTAAGTGACTGTGATCCCCTTCTTTTTAGCTCCTTTGTGTTCTTTCAGAGTCATCCAATACTTGCACAAATGCAATTTAAAGAGGATAATGTTGTTGCGACATAACGTGCCTAGACCCTTGAAGTGCTGTCTCTGGTAAAACGCATTTGCAGAAGACATCCAACGTCCTGTCCCCAAGTACAACTCAGTGTAGCCATTGCTTACAGAAAAATCAATAACAGTTTTTGTCAATGCACTGGCGATTCCCAATCTTTTGTATCCTTTCGCCACACTGAGGGTTAGAAGCTCCGCCTTTGTGCTGTCTATGGTATCTTCCCGTACCGAGACGGTGCCGATCACATTCCTGCCATTTTCCGCGATCCACATGTGGTTCCGGGGTTTCTCAGTGTAACATACCCGGATGTCTCGCAGGTCCCCCTTGAGTCGACCAGTTATATAATCGTTCATGAAGAAGCAAGATGAAAGGTAAGGCAGAAACAGAAGCATGAGTACAGAGAATAGTGTTATTAGTGCCGACTGGGAAATGTACATAACAATGAGAAGAATAGACAGTGAAACAACCCAAAATGACGTGTTTCGAAAGTTATCCCTGTACATGTCCCCAACTTGTTGCCATAGACCGGCCACAAACAACCTCTTGGCGGCGCCTTCGTCCGCGTCACGGAAACTTCGGATTACGATCGGTCCTGCAGATGTTGTGAAAGTTTTGTAGCTCATGATGCCGGCCGTGATCTATGAAATACGAATGCAAGTAACATTTCAGACATATAATTGGCAATAATCATGATCTTAGACTTTAAAATATCTTTCTTTAAATTGTCTGAACTATCAGTACCGATATACAACTCTATGGGAGCAATAAGTAAACACTTTACATTTTTGGACGATGCTCTTGTCACTTGACATACTGTTATTTGAACAAGTTTTTGACATCCTGAATAGCTAATATCGCAAATTATTACACAAATCTTAGGGCATTTTTTTCCATAAAGCTACACAAGAATGTAGCTGGAGGCATAATGCGAATGAGACATGGCCATGTCACCTAAGCCATGTTTAAGCGCTTTTTCTCCTATATCACGTGAGTGAAGCTCAGCCAAAAACGGTAACTGGATTAAATGCAAGGTGTAAAGATAGACAGCATATAGAAACCACTGTCTATGATATATTACTGCCAAAACATGGGACAAATGTCCGAAGGAAGGCAACCATTTGCCATTCTTACGTCGGGCAAATGATCTCCTGCTTCGAGGGGTACATAGTCCCTTGTTTTGGCTATGTTTTTATTACATGCGTCTCATACATAATTTTCACTCAAAATTTAGGGGTTTATATACAAATGACCATGCCTGGTGGATCGAATGTAGGGCGCTCCATAGGATTCAATAGTAATTTGTTGATGTAATCGCGGATCGCATAGTCATCATTTGACTGAAAGTGAACAAGTATCCTGGAAAACTCGTGGCAAGGACAATGGAAAACTCAGAGAAAGCCACTGAAACAATTACAGTTTTGTTACATCTAGGTCAACTCTGTCTGCTGTATAGTAATACAAATAACAACCTTTATATTTAGGTTTCATGTAATCCGATCCGATGAAAAAGGATCATAAAAGACATAATTGATATATTACAGCCAAGATTTTTCGCCCAAGTATTTTTTTATGCGTCATGAAATCCACGCATGCCTTTGGAGGAGGATCACCATTTTTCGTGCAAAATAAATGACAATTATGATTACTATCATTTATAGTACGGTTTGTATTGTACAGGCATCGTCTGCTCGCACGGGTCATTAGTTAAACTACAGTTTCCGACTAAGGGAGCCTTAGTAATTGCCACAAGGGTATTGGCCGGGGGAATTCAGTGCACACCTGTACTGAAAAATATGACTCTCCCCTAAACTGTGACCCTTGCACTATCAAACATTATAACACTTGACCCTCCCCTCAACCACTGTAGTAGCCTACTCTCCTATTTTGTACTCTCCCTAGTAATTTCTAAAATAGTATAAGCTAATTTACGTAACAATACATTTAATTGCCAGTAAGTTATCGACCGGACCAAAATTGCAAGGCGAAGAGTCATGATTTTGGGGAGGGTCGCGATTTTTCGCCCAAGTATTTTTTATGCGTCATGAAATTTCACGCATGCCTTTGGAGGAGGATCACCATTTTTCGTGCAATTTTAGAAAGCAAGATGTGGCCGATATAGTGCTTCATCAAAAAATATCAAATCATAAACATGCAGTGGGAGTCTATCCGGCAAACTATTTGTACATTTATTTATATGTTTTATAATATATGTAAATGCGTCTTGCTTGAAGTCGGATGTAAAAAGTGCATGTACTTGATTATAGCAGGGCTATGGTTACAGGAGCATATGTGCACCAGAAATTGGATTTTGGAAGTTCAGCGAAAATGTTGATCCACAATACATGGTAGGCTATGAGAAAACTATGAACAATTTTTTCTACATAAAAAAGCCCTATCTGGGCATTTAGAGACGTTTGATGATTGATATACAATTTTTAAAATGTACTGTCAGGGACACTTTTACCTGTATGTTTTCTTTTGTCTTTCATCAGTTTTAACTGTGCAGGGACGATGTTTAGTGCAGAATACCAGTGCATCTTCTTTGCTTGTTCAGCTTGTGGATAATCTGTATTATTTAAAAACTTTATGTATTTCGTCTGTTATTTCGTATTCAGGAAATATCACATGGATAATCCAAGGATTGGCTGTAAAACAAGCTTCTGTTAAAAGTGACCGTCCCAAAGATAGGTTTATAAAAAGTAACCCTCCTCACGAACAGTTTTTAAAAAGTGACCCTCCCCAATTCCCCCAGCCCACCAATGCCCCTGTAATTACTGAAGGCTCAATAACTAGTCCGTGCGGAAAACAAGAGCTATATTGTCTGACTGAAGTTGGATGGAGCTTCAAAATCTGGTGGACCAAGCACAGCGTCTGTTTTCGGTGAGCATCAAACTGCCCGGACAAGAGACCTTGGCAAGCGAAGACATTGTACAGAAAGAATTATTATTGTTTATGAAACAAGTTTTGTCGGGGAACAATATTTAACAATTACCCATAGACTGCGATTAAAAGTGAATTGATATTTTTGGATAAAATGGCAATAGCATATTTTTTGTTCACACGTTCACTTTCAAAAACCATATTTTAATCAAGTACATTCATATCAATCGTCAAACATGTATCAAACCACAGATTCAGTATTGTAAAAAATATGTATTCATAGTTGTCTCAGAGACTACCATGCACAGTGAATCAACATTTTTAGTGAAATTCCAAAATTAAATTTCTTGTACACATATGCACTTATAACCACCCTAGTATAATCTAGTATAATTATGTCAATATCAAACTTTAAGAACTCATAAATATTGCTAGGTTTTTATTGGGAAAAAAAGGAGGTAGTTTTCTGATAGACTACCATGTGTAGAGAATCAACACATTCGACGAAATCCAAAACCAACTTTCTGGTACACACATACCCTATTTATCTGCCACTTCAAGCAAATTACATTTAGGTATAAATTATCAAAGATATATAAATGTACATATATAGCTTGTTTTGTAGGGAAAATTGTCAACAATTTGCCCTATAAATGTATTACGATTTAATAGTTCGGACGAAGCACTATATCGGCCACATCTTACCTTCTAATTGTTACACATAAAATTATGACCCCTTTTTACGAGCCTTCAAAACTGCTTGCTCGTAAAATTGCGACTACCCTAACACACCGACCTCGCCCCTGTTATATCTGTCCAGTCCCTAAAATTATGGTAAACGAATCCATGCAGCACCAAGCGGGTCACGGTACACGCTTATTGATGATAACGCTGTGCATTTCCATATATGGCAAGAGCGCAACCTGCAAAACGGCATGAAGACAGGACTTGCCCTGAAGTCTATGGGCTCATCAACATCTCGACACAGTAAATTATAGGAATGGACTTCAGCAGAATGTATCCTAGATAGTGGAGTAGCGAGGTGATCGCGAAACACATCGGTCTATACTTGGCAGATCGTCTATGTAGCCGACACGAACACGACTGTCTGATACAGGCTACCAAATAATATGAAAAATAGTGAAGAATGAGCTACAAAATCACTACGGCAGTACTTGGCCAGTCAGTAATTACGTCGTGCACCCAGGCTAAGTTCAAACAAATGGCAACGGACTGGCGATTAGTCTACACGAAAACCTACCTATTGACACTGGCGCGCTGACGAGTTGGAATATAAGAACTACTTTACCAGGTCACTAGTTATACTACCAAAGGCTTGGTAAGACTCTGGTTATTGAACACCTTTCGGCTCCCTCCGGTGAAACCTACCAACCTCACAAATCGTTGTGTACCACTGCTCACGCCTGCTCAGTAGAGCTAGACAATCCTATGAGTGTTTCATCGGATGTGCAAAGATAAACACTTTTGGGCAAAAAATCGACCAGCAGACGTCGAGAGCGTGTAGTTAATAATTTAAAACACCTGCCTACATGCACCTTTTAAGTACAATTAAAAACTATCTACTGTTGATTGACCAATCAGAGTGCTCAATTCAGGGTGTTTTATTTACTCATAAAGCCTTGGTCACCAAATTACAGAAACGAATGACAGCGCAGTAGTAAAGTACTGTCCAATCAAAAGTGAATATGTCATATTCTGTAGACATCTGGTATGTTTTAATATTCAAATTTGGTAACACACCGGAAACCAGCTGCAACACAAAATCTGCTGTGCCCTAGGGCATTTATATAATGTGCCCTAGGGCATTTATAGGATGTTCCATTATATTGGAAGGCTATTTCACAAATAAAAGTTTTAATTCATATCCTAAACATGTTACATTGACAAAGGGGACGGTTGACGTAAACACATTGAAAACGAAAATATATCAGTTAGGGGCGATAGTTTTTAAGTCGGATAAAACCCTCGTACTCGGGCTCTTCTGGTATATAAAGTCCAACCCTACGATAAAATGTCTCGGCCTGCGGCCTCGACATTTTATCGTTGGGTTGGGCTTTATATACAAGAAGAGCCCTCGTACTCGGGCTTTATCCTATACATAATTTTCACATATTCGGATGATTAAAGACAGCGGGAAAAGTTGACTTCTTGCAAAAGGCTGCAAACGCTTTAATTTTACATATATCTCCGTTGTGACAGACCCCACCGACGATATCCTGGTCCCATCCCTTGTGTTGAAACTACGATAACGATGAATATCGATATCAGTAAATCATTATTTTAAACCAAAGTTTGTAAACGGTCAAGCGTGATTTCATTTGCTAACGACATAACCATAGAAGTAACAATGCAATTACCATATTTATAAGTCATGTGACATGGTTTACGACATTAGTTACAACGTCCAAAACAGTGAGTGCTCGCAGTCTTCCTGGTGACTCTAAATTCAGACCAAGTAAGTCAGTAAATAATATTCAAAATCCGTTTAAAATATTTATTATGTACATGGAAAAATGCATGCTCCATAGGATTCAATGGTAACTCAACATAGTCGTCATTTGACAGACAGTGAACCCGATAGAAGTTTTTTCACCTTGACAACTTTGATAAAAATTAATGTTTTGACATAGGAAATCCGAGTTTTTGTAAATTTTACATAGAAAATAGACTAACCTTAACACAATGATTTAAATATATATCAATACGCTATTCCACAATGAAAATTGTTCTATGTTCAATCGTTCTCTGTTCGTCTAACATGGAAATAAAGCATATGACTGTCTTTTGCAAATCAACCCAAACATTCGGAGTGAACATTATGTAAGAGAGGAATGAAATAAAACATTAACGCACAAACAAGGGACTGTGATGTATACCCTCGAAGCACGAGGCAATTTTCCCGACATCAAGAGGGCAATAAATGGTCAATGTAATGTTGTAGTTAGTCGGTGAGATCTAACAGTGATGTTGCCCATCAACAATGTAAGCGTGTAGGAAACCATCAAAACAAACTATTCATGATGTTACAAAAGTTGATCACCTGTTTTTTCAACTGAAATGTCACTTTTACGGGACAATACGCAAATAATTACCTAGGAATCCCCTTAGTAACCCATGGGGCCCTCAGGATAATGATATTGTATAATTCTACATATTCTATCCTGAGGATATTATATAATTCTACATATTCTGTTAAAATACTATTCTAAAGATTTTATACCGTGAAAGGCATTATCAGTATGCTTGATTTCCTCATCGACAACTTATTTGTTGAATTTGAAGGACACATTTTCCAACAGTGTATAAGAATTCGCATGGGTACTAACTGTGCTCCCTTGCTTGCTGACTTATTTCTGCACTCATACGAGGTAGAATTTATCCAGATCTTAATCAAAGAGAAAAAGGTCTCTGTAGCTAGAACTTTCAACTTAACATTTAGATACATAGACGATGTTATTACGAAGAATAACCCCAGCTTCAGTGACTATCTCGCTATAATTTATTCTGCACAATTGGAGATTAAAGAAACTACAGAAAAGGCCTCTTCTGCTTCATATCTGGATATTTTCCATAAATTTGACTCTAATGGTCACCTTTCTACTAGGCTATATGACAAGAGAGATGATTTTAACTTTAGTATTATCAATTTCACACACCTCATCAGTAATATTCCGCTCTCACCAGCTTATGGGGTATACATTTCCCATGCAAGAGTATGTAATTCATATGGTGATTTTGTAGAAAGACATGGCCATCTCTCTTACAAACTGTTAAATCAAGGTTACACCAGAGAAAGACTTGTCCCTACATTCACACGCTTTTTTGGCAGGTATCACAAGCTGGTAGTTAAGTACAGCATTTCTCTTCGACAAATGATTTTTATACCTTTAGGTAATATATACATTATACGATGACTCACGTATTTTTAACCCTTAATTTTAAATGTTAAGCCCTCGGACACATATGCGAACAGGTATAGGACCATTCCCTTAGAAAAAATGAGAACATATCAGTAGGGACAAATCTGTCGAGAGGAGAACATGCCAAGAAGCAGAAATATTACACCCTCGACCCATACGAGGAGATACGAACGGGCAAGCTTGGATTCTGAGAGGCTAAGAGTAGCTATGGGATCGGACACGCACAATACAAAAAGATCCAGCAAGGAGAGGGCGCTCCTCCATCTACAATACCCCCTCCCATTTCCTTCCGGGGACTCGAGCAGGACATCTGTTGCGAAATTCTCGACGATTTCCGAGTATGCTACTGGCTCGCCCAGCCTATCACACGAAGAATACGAGCTTTTGGTGGGTGCGAAAGATGCGAAGCAGATCTGCACTTTCGTACATCTACTGGATTTCCCTCAGCAGTTTATCGAAATATGAAGGCTAGAAAGGAACTATTTCCTAGCTTCAAGATATATATAGGACATATGCATCGTGGATATGGGAGTCCATTCAAGTGGCATATTTTTGTTCAACTCTATCTGCCCGGTGGCAACTGCAGGTGCCAACTAGCTGACTGGCCAGCTGACGGATTCGCACCTCTCCTGAAGCAACCGGAGGAATATTCTGGTGGTTCCCTGACCCATTTCTATCGCTGGATGATTTTTTTTTCATTCAATGCACATAGGATGCATGGTCCGGGAAACCATAGGGTAAAATGACTCCATGGGCATACGAAATACTAAATTCGAAAGTAGCTCCAAGTTGGGAATAAATTCAACATAATCACTTGCACTATTGACCAATGATAGCCATGCTTACAATAGCCAATACCTGACCATAAATCGGGTAATTTGCATATTCGCACTTGCTTTGAATATCAGGTTTTTCAACCACTGAACTGCGCGAATTTGGCATGAAAAACGAACATCATTCAAAATTTGAATGCTGTAGGGCACTTTTGTAAGTATACAATAATGATAAATATTTACTTTTATAAACAGTATTCATGACCATAAATTTATCAATTTTTTTACATTGTTGATATTACTGATAATGCCTTGTGCCCCTGTGACTGCATTCCAAGCAGACGTTGATGTGTGTGGATTGGGTATTGTTGTTTTGACTAAGTCTGACCTCCCACTAGACAATGTTTCAACTTTTGTCGAGTTGATTTTTTATGATCGATTCATGTTACCGATTAGCTACACCTCGATTTAGACAATATGTCTAGTTCGTCTAATACCAATGTTTCAAAGCAATTCACTGTATATTGTTATGTCATGAGAAAACCCATTGGTAAATGCAAGTCATATTTAGCGACTGTTCCAATTTGCTAAAATTTCGATTTCCTATTCAAAACATGCAAATTTGTACGTTGATAAATCCCAAAGTTATGGAGTTGGAAAATTCTCGGTTCATTTTAGTCAAATGATGATTCTGCGGCCTGGACGTCTTCAATAAGTCACAAGTTACCATTTAATACGGTTGGTTCACTATACGATGCGTGTACATTTTTGAAGTTTTGTACACACAGATCAGCCAAACATCCCAAGCTATTGCTCGATTTATTACCCTGGCAATCGAAGACATGGTTGATATGAAGGTTAACTAAATTTTTTTAAATGCTAAATTCAAGTTGACATCACGACTTGTTATGAGTGAACATTTTGAAGAGCGACACAGTTGTACCTGCATCTTTGTCGCGACGACCAACCTAGATGACCTGATTAGTTAGGTTGACATTGATTTTAAGGAGAATCACCAACAGGATTGTCACACATGTATCTCGGAGAGCGAAGGTGCCCGTTTCTTCAAGGATGGTCGTTTCAGTTCTTCATTGAAACGCTTAAAAACAGCATGTGTATGTGTGCAATCAGAAAACTACTAGATACCGATCAAGCCGTTCGATAAAGGAAGTTGAGTAGTTGTTCCATACCCTAATGATTACAAAATAAGGATGCGTCAAAATAGCTCGTCAACCAGTGAAACCACACGAAGTTTACAACAGACTACCCAAAACAATCAACAGAAAATAATACAATCTTAACAGAGAAACCTACAGTACAAAAAACAAGTTAACGAAAATATATTCTATATTCCAATGTAGCAAATACACAACGAACACTACCTTGAACACAGTAGAACCATGGCGGCTTCCACCTCCAAGGTAGAACAAAATTAGATATCCTAGCATCCACAGTGAAAGAACAAACTTCAAGTGGGACAACAGGGTAATTCATACAATCTATCATATATTCCACACAGCCAATTTATCTACTGAAGATGAATTCGCGGCGACTGATGAAGAAAGTATGGCAAATTTTCGAAACATACATCAAAATACACAAAATACACTAAAACAATCACAATCATACCAATGCATAATCCGATAACACTAGGTCAAAACGCAAAACAACCAAGATATGAATGATGTGTTGAGTTGCTGTCCCTTTCATTACAGAGATAATTGTTTAAAAGCTAATTCTTCAATTGCATTTACAATAGAGATTTATTACATTTAGTGTTGATAAGTGTTTCATTTATCGATGTTTTTTATTATAGTTATGGTTACCATTTATTACAATTATGATAGATTTTGTTACATTTATAGGTGATATTGCGTTTACGCATTTTATTGCAATTATGGTTGATTTACATTTATAGAAATCATTACATTTATGAATAACACCTCCTGAGGTTGCGTTGCATATAACAAAGCGTGTTTTGCTCAAAATCACTTTTTGAAAAGATTTATCATTAATATTTCAACCGCTGAAATATCTCTGAGTCACTGGAATTGTCGACTTCATGCAGACAGAGTTTTGAACAACAAACAGTTCAAGCAAAATTTTGCGCGTGCATACCTAGAGTTTTCAACATTGCTTGACCTTCCCATACAATTACTGTGAAACAGCACAGGCTAATCAAACTAGAGTTATCTCCCATCGTTCCAAAAAGCAACGGACGACTTTCCTTTTTTGTCGATTGCCCCTTGGGAGTGGCTGGAGCGATATGCCGTACATAAGCTATACATCAGGTAGTCTGATTTACAATACCCTACTTTTTAACTCCTTTGTGTTCTTTGAGGCTCATCGAATACCTGCACAAGATTGTTTTAAAATATATAATGTTCACCTCATATGACATTTCTAGACTCTTGAAGTGCTGTCTCTGGTAAAATGCATTTGCTGATGAACACCAACGTCCTGTCTCTAAGTACAATTCGGTGTAGCCATTGCTTGTAGAAAAAACAATAGCAATTTTTGTCAATGTATCGGCGATTCCCAATCTTCTGTAATCTTTCGCCACACACAAGGTCATAAGTTCCGCCTTTGTGTTGTCTTTGGTATCTTCCCGTACCGCGACGGTGCCGATCACATTTCCACCACATTCGGCGACCCACATGTGGTTTCGAGGTTTCTCAGTGTAATATGCCCGGATGTCTTGCAGGTCCTCTTGGAGTCGACCAGTTATGTACTTGTTCTCAAAGAAGCAAGATAAAGGGTAAGGTAGAAATAGAAGCATCGCTACAGTGGAAAGTATTACAAGTGTCGACTGGGAAATGTACATAACAATAAGAAGAATGGGCAGTGAAACAGCCCAAAATGACACGTTTCGAAAGTTATCCCTGTACATGTCACCAACTTGTTGCCATAGACCGGCCACAAACAACTTCTTGACGGCGCCCTCGTCTGCGTCACAAAAACTTCGGATTACGATCGGTCCTGCAGATGTTGTGAAAGTTTTATAGCTCATGATGCCGGCCGTGATCTGAGAAATATGAATGCAAGTCAAATTTAAGACATATAATAGGCAAAAATAGAAGGATATTGCAAATTATTACACAAATTGAGGGCGTTTTTTTAATAGAGTGTAGCTCGAGTCATAATTCGAATGCGACAGGGCCATGTCACCTAAGCCATGTTTTAGCACATTTTGTTCTATATCAAGTGAATGAAGGTTAGCTAAAAATAGTAACTGGATAAAATGCAAGGTGTAAAAATATACATTCATTGACAGTATAGAAACCACTGTCTATGATATATATATTACACCCAAAACATGGGACAATGTGTCCGAGGGAAGGTAACCATTTGCCATCCTTACGTCGGGCAAATGATCTCCTGCCTCGAGGAGTACATAGTCCCATGTTTGGACTATGTTTCAATTACATGCCTCTCTTACGTAATTTCACTCAAAATTTAGGAGCTTATATACATTGAACTTAGGGCGCTCCATAGGATTCATTAGTAACTTGTTGATGACATCGCAAGCCGCATACTCATCATTTGACTGAAAGTGAACAATCATCCAGGAAAACTCGTGGCAGGGACAATAGAAAACTCAGGGACAGCCACTGAAACAAGTACAGTTCTACATATGTTTTTAAAACAAACACGTAACTTTTTTTGCTAACCGTCATCGGAGTCGAGCTAAACCGTGACCATATTAAAGCTTAGCAATTACTATAGGCTTTTTTGTTACATTTTAGTCAACTGTCTGCCGTATACAGAAGTAGTATAAATAACCACTCTTATGCAAGGTTTCATGTAACCCGATACGACGAAAAAAATCGTACACATATTTCTGTCACCTACTTGGATTACAATTTCCATTCGACATTAAAATGAGCAATGTTTACTATCATCTATATTACGGCTTGTAGTTGTAGAGAAATCGTCTGGTCGCACGGGTCATTAGTTAAACTATACAGTTTCCTACTAAGGGAGCCTTCAGTGATTACAAGGGGAGAGGCGGGGAATACAGAGCAAACCTGTACTGAAAAACGTGAATGTACGAGCATGAGTGCTTCACAAACTCTACATCGTGTGGAAGGGTCGCTGTCAGAAAAAAAGTAACAACTTAACTCGGTTACTGAACCGATCTTTTAGAGATTTGGGATTTGGCCGAGCGGTTTTGTCTGTGGCTTCTCCGCTAGGTGACTGGGTACAGTACGTTGTGAGTTCGAACCCGATTGAAACCATCGTATCTCCCCATCCTCGTGTCTAAAGTGTGACCCTTCAACTGTCCAACATTCTAACACTTGACATTCCCCTCAACCACTGCACTACTCTCCCTATGAATTTCTAAAATAGTATCAGTTAATTCACATAACAATAGATTTATTGCAAGTAAGTTATCGACTTGACCGAAATTGCAAGGCGAAGAGTCATGATTTGGGCGAGGGTCGCGATTTTTTGCCCAAGTATTTTTTATGCGTCATGAAATTTCACGCATGCCTTTGGAGGAGGAGCACCATTGTTCGTGCAATTATTAGAAAACAGGATGTGGCTGATCTAGTGCTTCATCCAAAAATATCAAATCATAATACATGCAGTAGGAGTCTATTGGGCAAACTATTTATAATATTGACACACAACAACCAACATCTGTACATTTATATATGTTTTACAATATATGTAAATCTGTCTTGCTTGAAGATGGAATTAAAAAGCGCATGTACTTGATCAGAGCAGGGTCATGGTTACAGGAGCATAGTGTACCAGAAATTGGGGTTTGGAATTTCACTGAAAATGTTGATCCACAATACATGGTAGTTTATGAGAAAACTATAAGCAAATTTTCCCGTATAAAACTAGCCCTATCTGTGCATTTATAGATGTTTGATGATTGATATACATTTTGCTATCTATAGTGTCAGGGACACTTAAACCGATATGTTTTATTTTGTCTTTCATCAGTTTTAACTGTTCAGGGACTGTTAACGTAGAGTACCACTGCATCTTCTTAGCTTGTTAAGCTTGTGGATAATGTGTATTATTTTATAGAATTGTGTATTTCTTCGGTGATTTCATATTCAGGAATTATCACATGGACAATCCGAGGATAGGATTTAAAAAAGCTTCTGTTAAATGTGACCCTCCCAAGATAGGTTTATAAAAAAGTGACTCCCCGGACAGTTTCTGAAAAGTAACCCTCCCCCCCCCCCCATTCCCCCAGCACACACATTTCCCTGTAATTACTGAAGGTTCCATAACTAGCCCGTGCGGGAACCAAGAGCTATATTGTATGACTGAAATTGAATGGAGCTTCAAACTCTGGCGGACAAATCACAGCGTCTGTCTTCGGTAAGTATCAAACTGCCCGGGCAAGAGACCTTGACAAGCGAAGATGTTGTACAGAGAGCACAATCATTGTTTATGAAGCATGTTTTGTAGGGGAACAATATTTAATAGTTTACGCGTACACTACGATCAAAAGTAAATTGATATTTTGGATAAAATGGCTTTAGCATATTTTTGTTCACATCTTCACTTTCAAACACCATATTTTAATCAAGTACATTCATATCAATCGTCAAACATATATCAAAGCATAGATTCAGTATTGTAAAAAAATATATATTCATTGTTGTCTAATAGACTACCATGTACAGTGAATCAACATTTTCATCGAAATTCGAAAAATCAAATTTCTCGTACAAATACGCACTTATAACCACCCTACTATAATCAAGTTTAATTATGTCAATTATCAAACGCCATTGAAATCACAAATACTGCTAGTTTTATATTCGAAAAATCGTAGGCAGTTTTCTGATAGACTACCATGTATGGTGAATCAACTTTCTTGTACACACATGCCCTTTTTACCTGCCACTTCAAGCAAATTACATTTACATAAATTATCAAACATATGTTAAATGTCCATATTATATATTTTTTTGTAGGGGAAAATTGTTAACGATTTGCCCAATAGACTCCCATGTATTATGATTTGATAGTTCGATCAAAGCACTATATCGGCCATATCTTGCCTTCTAATTTTGCACAAAAAATTGTGATCCCTTAAGGCATGCGTACAATTTTATGAGCCTTCAAAAATGATTGCTCGTAAAATTGCAACCACCACAACACACCAGCCCCCCTCCTGTAATATCTGCCCAGTCCCTAAAGATAGCGTTATACACACCCCTTCAGCACTGAGCAGGTCACAGTACACGCTTATTAATGATAACGCCCTGCATTTTCATGTCTGGCTAGGTCGCAACCTGCAAAACGGCACGAAGACCACACTTGCCCGGACGTCTATGGGCTTATTAATATCTCGACAGAGTAAATGGAAGGAATAAACCTCAGCAGAATGTATCCTAGATAGTGGAGTAGCGAGGTGATCGCAAAACACACCAGTCCATGCTTTGCGAGTCAGTAATTACGGCATGAACCCAAGCTAAGTTCAAACAAATGGCCAGGGACTGGCGTTCAGTCTACACGAAGACCTACCTGTTGACACTGGCACGTTGACGAGTTTGATTAAGAACTACTTAACCAGGTCACTAGTTATACTACCAAAGGCTTGGTAAGAGTCTGGTTATTGAACACCTTTCGGCTCCTTCAAGTGAAACCTACCAACCTCACAAACCGTGTGTATACCACTGCTAGCGCCTGCTCAGTAGTATGGAAATCGGGACGCAGGTCGCAGTTTTGAAGTCGCGGGTCGCAGGTCATGACCGGATTTCCATACAGTAGAGTTAGACAATCCTATGAGTGTATCACCGGACGTGCTAAGATAAACACTTTTGGGCAAAGAATCGACCAGCAGACGTCAAGAGCGTGTAGTTAATAATTGAAAACACCTGACAGCGGAATTTTGAGTTTGTTGTTGGCCTATATGCTGCTTTTCTTCACATATTCGGACAAGTAAAAACAGTTGGCTTCTTTTCAAAAGACTGTAAACGCTCTAATTTTACATATATCTTCGTTGTGACAGACCCGGCCAACGATATCCTGGTACATATCTTGTTTTGAAACTACGGTAACGACGAATATCGATATCAGCGAATCATAATTGCAAACCAAAGTTTGTAAACGGTCAAGTGTGACCGTATTTGCTGACGACATAACCACTGAAGTAACAATACGACTACCATATTTATAAGTCATGTGGCATAATTTACGACATTAGCTTCCAACGTCCGAAACGGTGAGTGCTCGCTGTCTTCCTGCTGATTCTAAATTCAATGTAAGTCGGTAAAGAATATTTTATTCGGAACTTTGCTGGTCTGGCTAATATGGTTGCACAAATCCGTCAAAAATATATATTATTAAACAAATCGTATATTGAAAGTTGCATGCTCCGTAGGATGCAACGGTAACTCCACATAGTCGTCATTTGTGAACCGGAACTTTTTTACCTTGACAACTTTGGTAAAAAGTACATGTTTCGACATAAGAAATCCGGGTTTTTTTAGTTGTAAATTTTACATAGAAAACAGACGAACCTTATACTAGTGATTAAAATATATCAATGCGCCATTCCACAATGAAATACGTTCTATGTTCAATCGTTTTAAAAGCATATGATTGCCTTTGCCTTCCCAAGGCTTCTGAAAAATACAGGTTTGTTATCCTGTGCGGTTGGGGGGAGGTGCACGTAGACGCCCCCTCTAGCCCACGGCCTAATATATTGTTAGTAATGCTTGCTGTATAAGTAAGACAAGGAGGCATACACAATTTTCCAAATACGTCTTATCAAAATTATTTTATAGAAAATATTTAAAAAGTAAATTATAAAAACAGACAGTCATCAACAATCTATTTACTTTAAGGAGAAAATGGCAATATGACTATGTGTGTGCGTTTTAAAGTCTTCTTTTTTATATTAAGGCTGTGCATTAGTTCATTGCATAACAATAAAATGCCCATTCACGATATACCAATGTAGCAAAACTTGCAATTTTAGTGAGCAGGGACAATAATGGATTGTAAATACCCAATTTTGAAATTTATTTTCTTCTTCAGCACATTGCAATTAGTAAATAACATCCATAAATCGGTTTGATTTGCTTCATTGGGAGGAAACAATAGTTATCGTATTTTCTTCCGGTTAAAATTGCTGAATTACCAGAAAAAATCGATTTAAAGTTATCCAATTCTATGACGTCATATTTTTTTACTAAAACCTTATGCATTGTAGAAAGACCAGTATCTAAGCTTTCTAAAACTATAAGATATATGGCATTTCAAGCCAGTTTACTTCATCAAGGACAGAATGTTGTACCCCTACCCCTAGCTTTTGCACACCCCATACAGATACACGCAATTCAAAATTGACGTCAGAGAAGTAGTGTGTAGTTAAATATCTGATGTTAACACTTTTTTTCTTGTTTAATATGTCGGAATAAGTAATTGAAACACAAAAAGTTGTGAAAATTTTGCTTAATAAAAAGTAGATCACAATTGTTACATGGTATTTTGGGTAAAAAATTCAAAATTGTCAAAAAATTCATTTTAAAGTCGTCCTATTCTATGTACACAAATTAATTTTGCTAAAGTTGGTATTCCTCAGAAAGAACAGTATCTGAGCTTTCAAAAAATGTAAGGTTTGTGCTATTTCATGCTAGTTTACTCAATTTAGGGGAGGATATAGTACCCCTAACCCCTACCCATTTTTCGCCATTTTTTGCGGTACACACAAATCAAAAACCAGTGCAGACAGGTAGTGCATCCCAAAATATCCAATGTTAACATTTTTTTTCTAGTTCAGCAAATCCCAAAGAACAATAAAATACCCATGTAGTAGGTTTACGGGGGGTGCACGGTGGGCCCCTCCAGCCCACGGACTAAATTTCTAACTGAATTATGTTCTTGTCTTTGTGTGTGTCAAATGTATCAGTGAGAAAACTTACATTGTAGTCATGTTTGTTTACACAAATTGCACTGTTAAAAGTACAGAGAGGAGTTGCATGGTACCCCAGAATGAAAGTATAAAATGACTGGTTTTGCCATGCAATGAGATAAATAAGTCTAGGTTTGATGCAAATAGCGATTGTCCTTGGCATAAAAAGGTAGTAGACTACCCAGGGGCTATGCAAAATTAGTCATTGCATAGGACTGCATACATGTAGAGATGTCAGAAATCATACTAGGTAAATTGTCAATTTCACAGAACTTTCACAAATGATCATCTGAAAGCTGCTTTATTGAAAAATATAAAGCAAATACCATGTTACTGTGCTTGATTTTTAAAAACAATCATAATTGTATGTTTTCTTCGGAAAAATCACTGAAGCAAAAGTGCTGACTCAGCATTTTTTCACCATTTTCATTACATTATATAAGGTGGCATATCTCTTATTGGATAAGTTACTTCATACGTGATGTTCATATTGGAAATACTACATGTAGATGATACTTAAGAATCAAGAGTGTAATGAAATAACAATATTTTTATCCGCCATATGGCTATTGTTTTCTTTGAATAGGTCATATTGCCAATAAAAGTCATGTGTAGAGCTCAAAATCATGGGGTACTCGATAATTGAATGTAAATTATCTCATAAAGTAGATTGGGAACAGCCATTTTACAAGCCAGAACATTAGTGATTCTTAGAATGTGACAAATTTCTTAAGTAGTCCCCCAACTTAAAAGTCCGTACCTGCCACAGTCAAACATCGTAAAGTTTTTCAATTCATTTCCACCAAATATGGGAGAGTACTTCTGAAAAAGTGAAGCAACTTATCTAGTTAGTGAAAACACCCTGCTTTGTAATATCATTTAATTATTTCTTCCTCTCAGTACTTGCTACTAGTATGTTATGTTAAAAACAACTTGGCAACATACAACCAAAGTGTTTGATAGAGACCACAAATATAACAACATCTTGGAAAATAATCAAGAAAAAGGTTATAAAAAAGGATCATTCATGGTGGACATAACGATATATATTTGACCAAAAATAGGCCATATTTGGCGACATATAACTTATTGTAAATTAACAAGGGTCAAATCCTGATTTCTATAGGAGCGGTACCTGACCGGGAAAACCATCCAAAGAAGTAATTTAAGATATACCAACAACTTGTGTCGGTCACCATCTCGACCGTACTGAACAATGTGCTAAATTGAAAATAAAGGGTGAAATCAAGCCGAAAAGTTCCGAACCCGTTGCAATCTATAAGCCAAGATTTACACGCTTAATTATTCGTGACGTCGGCGATTCAGGTTCGCTGATTGGTCTATCGTAATAGCCTTTGTATGGACAAAAGCCGGACTGTTCAAGTAAAGAAATGAACGCATACAAGTTAATACTTAACATTTTCGGACGATGTTATTGTCACCTCCAATAATGTAATTTTACGAATAAATAGGGAATCACCAATTGAAATACTATTATTATTAATCAAGAACATACAGCTGTTAAAAATGACAACTGTATAGAATTCTTGTCGTCAGCACGTCGACAGCGTGTCAGAGATGCCGGCCTTGTCAAAATTGCCTTGTATTTACAGACTTTACATTTTGCTGTTGACCACCTGGTAAAGTAAAACCTTCGACTGAATGTTTGAATTTTGACGGCATATAATCTCGAGGAATAATTTTGATAAATATTGGACCCGAGCGCACCGACATCCTTTAGACCTCGTATGAACACCTGTTCATTTATTTTAGGTTCCGTTCATTTCTTTTTGCCGAGTCTTTTTTCGCTAAAGTTTGATTGAAAGAAAAACAATGTAAAATATATTGCAGCATTGGTACACTATCAATAACTCAAGCCATAATCGAAGAGTACTTCCCCTGCTGTACAAGAAGCCAAGAAAACCCGTGGCAAGGATAATGGGAAAATTCAGGGAAAGCCACTGAAGCAATTACAGTTCCGACAGACAAATTAAAAAAAACACGCAAGACGTCGTTTGCTGTTTAGTTAAGCTTCATAGTTACCATGTTTACGAATACCGTGGGTAATAAATCAAGGAACAGCTCATGATTTTACCATTTTACTGACGGGGCGTATGATTACTGTCAGTCCTGCTTCTTTCCACAAGAATCTAACTATATCATAAGGAAAACAACGCTGTAGTAGATGAAATCTTGCCATTTCATGAACCCACGAAAACGTTGTACTGAATATTTCACTAAGCCTTGAAATTTCCAAGTTCTAGGCTTTCCCTTCATGATAAACTGACTTGACTACGTAAATTTGAGAGCTATCAGCTGGGAATTGACCAGTAAATCTAGGACTGGATTAAAATAGGGGCCAGGGAAAAGCTTCAGAAACAGTATAAAGGATTTTTCAGCACTAAATAGCCGTATGAAGGTCTGTAATTTTTTTTAAAAATATTATGCATAATGGAAACATCTGTAGAAAATAATTTGTCAAAATTTGGAACGCAAATTGTAATTGCATGTCCGAGTCAGCATCTTGACCACCCCTTCAACGATCTAATGGTAAATCCCACATTTTTTTTATTATTATTATTACACTTTATTTAAAGAGGGTAATCTGATTACAGTAAAGTAATTGTAATTTCCATCAGAGCCCTCATGAAAAGAAGGCAAAATACACAAACAAATCATCGAATAAACAAAAACGTATGGAATAGACGAATAGAAGATGTCGAAGACAAAGGAAAAATAGGCTAGTCTAAGTCAGAGCCTTCATTACAATATTTAATGAAAAGACAACAATGCAGTTTTGATTTAAACGTCGGCAAGGCTTCACAGTCACGGATAGTTGGGGGAATGGAATTCCAGATTTTAGTAGCTCGATATACAAATGATCTTTGACCCATGCTTGTCCTAAACATTGGTGGGTAAAGGTTACCATTACTAGAACTACGAGTATTTAAACGATCCATTTCTGAGAGAGGTTGGAATAGATCACTAATATAGCTTGGTGCGAGACCATTTAAAGCTTTGAAAGTCATAACAGCTGTTAAGTATTCAATACGTAAATCTATGGGCAACCACTGCAAACTAACAAAAACTGTTCGAGAAGGAAAAGTCGTGTCAACTCCGAGAATTACCTTACCAGCTCTTTTCTGGAGTTTGTACAATCTTTGGAGATTGGTCTTAGACGTACTTGCCCAAACAATACAACAATAGTCAATTACAGACAAGAACAAAGCGTTATAAACTAGCAAAAGAACACTCCTTTGAGAATAGGGGCGTAGTCGTCTTATAACACCAATTCTTGCAGACAAAGTCTTGCACAAATTATCTATGTGGTCATCCCAGCATAAAATGTTGTCTAATTGAACACCAAGTAGTTTGTGAACAGCAACACTGTCAATGAGAGTATCATTGATCTGAATGTGAAATGAAATATCAGAGTCGGCTAAGTGATAAATTTTGGGGCGAGACGCAACAATCATATATTTTGTTTTTAGTGGTGTTAATTGCCATGCTATTGTTATGAACCCAGTTTGAGATTGGCACGAGACCCAAAATGGACCCCTGAGGTACACCACACGTAATCGACAAAATATCGGAGTGTACACCTAAATAGCTAACAAATTGGCTTCTTCCTGTAAGGTATGATTGAAACCACTTTAGGGACAAATCAGAAAGCCTGTAAACAGAAAGTTTTCTCAGTAAAATGTTATGATCAACAAGATCAAAAGCTTTACATAAATCTAAAAACAATACACCACTATACAATCCTTGATCCATATTGTGTAAAAGCTGGTCAGTTAACTTGACTAAAGCAGTGTGACAAGAGTGATATTGTCTAAAACCAGATTGCGAGCTGACAAAAAGATCGTTTGAATGCATAAAATTGTACAGACTAATATAAACATGTTTTACTAGTATTTTAGAGAGAACAGGCAGAAGTGAGATAAGCCTATAGTTGTTTACATCACTCTTAGAGCCTCCCTTATGAATTGGAACTACTTTAGCACATTTGAAACAGTCGGGAAAAGTACCGCTGGTAATTGACAAATTAAACATTTCTGTAACAGTTTCTGCAATACAAGAAACACCAATTTTCAAGAGTTTGGGAGAGACATTGTCGTAACCAGCTGATTTACATTCACTTAGTATAGAAAGCTGCTCTGTGACAAAATTGACAGAAATCGGAGGAATCTTAAAATTGGCCATGGTAGCACCAATTTTCGAACTAACCCAGTTATCAATAAGACCCATGTCAGGTGAAGCATTGAGACTGGAATGATACTTATTAACAATACCTGTAAAATACGCATTGAAAACCTTAGCAATATTCTTATGATTTGTTAGCTTTTCACCCTTATACAAAATACAAGGACTTTGTAAACGAGAATTATCATGAGAGAGAATATCACTTATACAACGCCAAATTATAGACGGATTTCTTGAATTGTTCCTGAAAATGTCACGATAGTGCTGTCGTTTTGCATAGGAAATAGTGTGTACAACTCTATTTCTTAAAGATCTATAAAGTAGCCAATCATTAAGAGACTTGGATCGGGTAGCCTTAAGAAGATGATAATCCCAGACATGAATGAGATCAAGAATGTCCAGAGTGAACCATGGCGGCTGTCTGAGTCTTTTCACACGTTTCTCAACAAATTCTCAACATTAATATTGACATACACAGGTCATATATAGGCACGATAAGGAGAAGGGGGTGTGACCTACCATGACAACATTTCAAAGGCTATCCCTGAGGTGCTTGTAAAACGCACAGGTCTGTAAACTTGTTCCTGACTTAAAATGCAATAAAACTGACTGTCCTTAAGTTGTCAGAAACTACTGTCAATATCAGACATTATCGCGCGAAAACGATCTTGCGGTAGGACTTTGCATATTAAAAAAAATTGTGATATTTCATTTCAACAGTTCTAAGCTGTCAAAAGGTGTTATGATATCTCAATTTAGGTACGGTATAAGGAAATATTGTAAAGCTCAAAGTTCGGTACTTGTGCAAACTTTGAGGGAAAAAATAGTTATTTAAGCCTGAAGCTTATCGTGCTTAAGTAAATATTACTAAATGGCCATTTTGGTGAACTTTGTGTCTGACGGATATTTCATATTTTGTATACCCGCAGTTCACATAACAACGAAGTGAGGGGGCCTCACACACCTCGATCACTCTGAAGAATTACCGTGCACCTTTCAATAGTTAGAATGTTCCACGAGCGTTCTGAAATCGTCAGATGGTGAGTTTCCACCAATAAGCCACAAGAGAAACTACGTTGGCGGTCCCGTTCCGTTGTCCTTAAAATGATTGCAATCTGCTGATGTTTGTCAGTGAATTTGATTTTGACATATTTACTCAAGTACCCGTAATGCTGGTCATGGTGATTTATACCTTCTTAGGTTGAACACTGTCAAGGTCATTTTTCTTCCTTCTACGGGTATTTGAAATAAAATTCCTGTCGAAGATAGTAAATATGGCACATGGGAAGTCTACGAATATGTATATTCTAGGAGATAAGTTGACTCGCACGGCTAGGTTAGCCGTATAGATTGCATTCTTGGATACTCCAGAGACTGTACACTGCAAGGCATGCTGTGTTGCATGTATCACATGTGTGATTTCACTCATTTTTATTTAATAGAGAAAAAGTAACTTCCATATGTTGTCAGACAGTTTCTACATGTATGATTGAGTGAATGTGTTTTGTGCACTCAGTACACTTACACGATAATTATAGAATTGTTCAGAGGGTACGCGATGTTATATTGCTGGAGATATAGACTCTATAAATCTTCGTATCTTTGGATGGAGATGACGAATTCAAGAACTTATTGCTGGGCTTGCGGTAGCCAGCAAACAGAACACTAGCCTAGAAAGTTTGAGCGGCTAAGCGCCAATGATTGGCAGGCCATGACGTATACTATGTCACATGTCTGGTGACGTAGAAGAAGAAGCTGGAAGACGGCATGGGCCGGACGCGACTTGTGTATAGTCGAATTTCAAACTTTCTGTTCCGACGTTGTGAACGTCGGAACTGACTCAACCATCACACCGTCTAGTATGGGTGAGACTCAAGAACATTTAGAGAACATTCATATGTGGTAAGAGAGACAATTTCTGACACAACGATCCATCAAGCCCCAACCACGTGTGGGCGAGTGACGTAGCTACGAGTGAAAGGACAGACCGGAAGCTTCGGCGCGAGTAGGAACTCACCAGCCTGTATATGGAACTTCTATGCACCTTCAACGCTACGCCGCGCTACCGGACCGGACGTCAGGAACAGTAACGATCAGGTTTAGTAGATATACACGCTTGTAGGACAACAAAGATTCTCGTCCTTCGAACTGTGTAAACTTTGCCTACAAATCCGAACTCTCGGCGGAATCGAAATCGTGCTTTAATAATCACACACACACGATTGTAAGTCGATTTTGTATGAGTGATTCTTTGCCGATTGGAGGGACGTTTATTTATGTTTGGATCGTGGGTGAAATTGGTTCTAAAAGTGGGCGATTGTTATTTCCCTACAAGAAGGCTTAGAATAGTATGAGTGTTTGTACAAGTTGTCTGACACTGAAAATCTGTTGTATTAGTTTGATAGAACTACAACTGAGTTCAGGTTGACGTTTAGTGTTTACCGAATTATACTGAACTGTTGCATTGTTCGAGTATCAGTTTAGAGTTAAAGCCTCACTGCTATAGGCTACTTTTATTTTCTGTACACTTGTAAAATTACTACAGTGTGTTCAAACTTTGAGATAACTTTTATTTGTCATAGTGACCGGAAATACTGTAGAGTTGTCACTATTAGACTGCTGAGTTTGTTTGAGTGCACACCATATGAACAGAGAACTGGTGTATTTCTATGTGTTGTGAGTACAGCCAGTTCAAAGACATTAAGGCTTACTAGCACATAGCTATCATGTTTTCAGTGTTATTCAAGTAAATTGTGACGTCACGGAAACAATTTCTTTGATGTGTTACTGTCAATCTTTGCTATACTTGTTAGCGAGTTGTCAATCATTGTACAATACGGGGGTATCTGCGAATACCCGCTGTTGTTGTTGATTTATTCTTGGGTAATAAATATTGTTGTTGGCGGAACTGTTGTGCCAACTGATATGATTGTGAGATCGCTTTGTATAATCACACACACACGATTGTAAGTCGATTTTGTATGAGTGATTCTTTGCCGATTGGAGGGACGTTTATAGTTTGGATCGTGGGTGAAATTGGTTCTAAAAGTGGGCGATTGTTATTTCCTGTTGTGCCAACTGATATGATTGTGAGATCGCTTTGTATTGTACATTTAGAAGTAAATACCACCTATCTGAGCGAACTATCGCGACCAGGTTAAGAGGTCTCAGTGGAACGAAAGTGAGGAACATTTTAATTGTCAGTTTAGGCACAGACTTTCATGCTGTTTGACAATATACTTTTCTTATAGTCACGCCTAGCACAACTCAAACAAATTTTTGTCAACTCTCAGGTGTGACATATAAATGGCGCCCAACGTGGGGCATTAACTAACAAAAAGGTTGTGCCCAGTATCCAGATCAGGTGGTAAACAGTTGATAAAAGAATTATTTAACCAGCTTTGTCTGATGTTAAGGATATTAACATTTCATAGCATTATCAAGTGTATAGTATTACATAAGTTTCAAAGTGATTTACTGTAAGTTGTGTGCTCTGTATGTCGCTGTGCGTGTGGCTTGCATTTGCAACTGTGATTTGCACAACGACTAGAATGGCATCGGATGAAACAACCCCTCGTTCGTTGGGCATGGCTGGCCGGGGAGTGAGGCGCTTGCCAGGAGTGTCGTCCGTCTCATCAGCAGACACAGCAGTTGGTAGGAGAGCTGGTGAGCCACAAGACTTTACCCAAACAAATATAGAGAGAGAGATTTCACTCAGGCTAGAGCAAGAGAAACAAAGATGGAAAGCTGAAGAGAGTGAACGGTTAAACCAAGCAAAGGAGCAATGGTTGTCAGATGAAAGACAAGCAAGAGAGGCTTGGAAGACAGCCATACAGGAAGAAGTAGAAGAGAGGTATAGAAAACCGGAAATTGAACGGCGTGATTGGGAGCATAGAGAACAGTACAGGTGTGCAAAGGAAAACGGGGATGCTGCTGATGGAGTTGGTGGTGCGGTAGGAGGAGCTCGTGTGGCACAGAGTACGCCTGCGTGACCAGACCGATCCAGATCGCCCAATTTCACACCTGCTACAGGGGAGACTCCGCGCTCCAGATCAACAAGGCCGAGTACAGGAGAGTACAACATACCTGCCTCTTCATGTCAAGACTTGTTTGAAGATGAGATCGCTCGTCTAGACAATGCATTAGAGAACGAAAAGATGACCGTGGGCCCACATGGTAAAAAGTGGCAAACTGCTGATGCTACACCTACAACCTACAGAGACAGCGATGGTAATTATACAGCTGTGTACTTGGGAGACAAACACAAGTTAAGTACATTTTCTGGTGATGTAAACCGCAAATCTGATGTTGACTTCTAGACATGGGAAGGGGAAGTCATGACGTACATACATGGAAATAAAGAGTCTGCCATGTCGATGCTACGAACTATCAGAGCGTCATTGAAAGGCGGTGCGGTCCGACTAGTTGATGGAATGGGACCTACAGTCACATTTGACCAAATGTTGAGAAAGTTACGCAAACGCTATGGTAATGTGCAATCAGCGGAAACCTTGCTGGCGAACTTTTATAGTAAGGGTCTTCAAAGAGACAATGAGTGCATACCTGACTTGCAAACCGCTTGGAGGAAGAATTAAATAAGGTACAGCGAAAGGGTGGTATACCCAAGTCAGCGATGGATGAACGGCTGAGAAGCACGTTCTGGAGAGGTTTACGAGACGAAGGTGTCAGAGACAGTATTCGTCATCGTGTAAGCCAAGTTAATGATTTTGACGAGATGGTAGGGCTTGCACGAGAGGCTGAGGAAGAAGTCCGCGAGCGAAGACAGCCCCGTCCTTCGACATCGCGTTCGAGATCAGCTGCTACCCACCAAATGATTGCCGATGAAGAAGAGAGATGGCAGACAACTCAAAGAGGACACTGCTTTCTGAAGAGGACATCGTAGACAGTGCAGCTAGAGAGTTTGCCCGACAACTTGAGCCATCCCTGAATTCGGTTGTGCAACGCTTGGACATGTTAGAGACGAAAGTTAGTTCTACTTCGGGGTATGGCACACAGGGTCCAAGCTCCGCTAACAACGCCAACCAACACAGACTTAAACAACAAACAGATAGACAGTATGCGTCTAGCCCCAGGGCACCTCGACGCTGTTTCGGATGTGGCAATGTTGGCCACCTGGTGCGAGACTGTCCAAACCCCAAGCAACAGAGCTCACATGCTACCGCTGTGGAGAGGGAGGACACTTCTCCAGGGACTGTCCACAAAACAAAGATGACTCTAAACAAACATCGTCGGCATCTGGCCAGTCAAATAACAAGGCCCATAAGTCTGACAGGAGTCAAACCAAAAATGTTCGGCCAGAACGTGACCCACCTGCTAGGTATCACCGCAGGCGGTTACAACGTAGAAAATGGTATCATGCATCAAACGGAGATGACAGAACGACACCGTCGGATGTAGACACAACTGACCAAACCCTGCGGATGATGCAGACAGATATACGCCGCAGAGTGGTTGGACCAGCATATGAAGAGGCGATTGTAGTGGATGGCCATGATGCCCGCTGCCTCATGGACACAGGTTCGCAAGTTACTACTTTGAGCAAGTGGTTTTATGACAAACACTTTTCGGACCGCCACTGGAAGCATCAGCTGATGATTTGCGTATACTTGGAGCCGGTGACCAGGCAGTTCCAGTATTAGGGATCCTGGAAGTACAGGTGAGACTGCCGTCAGCGATATATGGCGTAGAACAGACGATGGACGCCCTGGTGATAGTTGTCCCCGACACCGAGTATGGAGACCGGATACCCATAACACTTGGCACGAATGTGTTAGAACCATGTATGCGAGCTGCGGCAGTCATCAGAAAATCAAATCACAATAAAGTTGACAAGATGTCGGTCCAAGGAAGACGAGCGTATGACAGAATTCAGTCCAGGTACCGTTTTGCTGGCAAGGATGGCCATGTGGGGTCGGCACGTGCTCTTCTGAAGAGACCAGTTACGATTTGCCTGGAAAGTAGCGTAATTGTGACCGGCAAATTGTCAGGCGCAACTGCGAATGATGAGTACATGGTCAGCGTTGAACCAGCATTGTCACCCAGCTGTGCAGCAACGGCCAGTCCAGTTGTTACAGCGATGCATTGCCAAGTGGATCAGTCTACAGTTCCTGTCAGGTTATACAATGGCAACAACCACAACATAACAATCAGACCTGGCAGTGTTATCGCGGAAATCAACGCAGTGACAACTGTAGAAAGTGTCCCTATGAGTAGACTGGATGCAACCGTAAACAGTATCCAGGCCGATACCAACAGTGACTCATGTGATGACGTTAAAGGAACTACTATAAAGGGTGTTAAATTTGACCTAGACCCAACATTGTTGTCCAAGGAACGTCTTGGAGTGGTGTGTGATTTGTTTCGTCGGAACTTGGGTACATTTTCTACTGGCGATACAGACCTTGGGAAGTGTGACCTAGTGAAACATCGCATTAGACTCACAGACGACATACCTACACGAGAAAGACATCGTCGACTGCCGCCAGCAAAGTACGCGGAGCTTCGTCAATTGATACAAGACATGATGGATTGTGGCATCATAAGGGAGTCCAACTCGCCGTACGCAGCGCCGATTGTCTTAGTTGGGAAGAGAGACGGGACAACCCGGCTATGTATTGATTATAGACGTCTGAACAGCAAGACAATCCGGGACGCCTACGCGCTTCCAAGGATCGAGGAAAGTATGGAATGCTTGAAAGAAGCCGACTGGTTTTCCACAGTTGACCTCAAGTCGTCCTACTGGCAACTATTGATGCACGAAGATGATATCGAGAAAACAGCCTTCGTGACTCCGGTTGGGCATTACGAGTGTCTCCGTTTACCCATGGGGCTGTGTAACAGCGCTAGCAGCTTTCAGCGTGCAATGGAGAAGTGCCTGGAGACTTGGTTAACCGCTCGTGTATAGTCTACCTTGATGATATTGTGATATTTGCTTCACGTTTGAGGAGCACTGCCAGCGTCTTGAGGAGGTACTCAAGCGGTTGAAGAAGCACGGGTTGAAAGTGAAGGCTTCTAAGTGCCAGTTTTTCCGGCGAGAGGTCAGCTTCTTGGGACACATTGTGTCACATGAGGGGGTGAAGACCGACCCAGCGAAGACTGAAGCAATTAAGACCTGGCCTGTACCCCGCAGTGCTAAAGAAATCAAAGTTTTCCTGGGAGTGTGTGGCTATTACCGCAGATTCGTAGAAGGTTTCTCCAAAATCGCGAAACCCCTGAATGACTTGACCACAGGACTCTACGTAAAACAAAGGACGAAGGGCGGGAAGATGGTACGACAGAAGCCACCAGAATTTGTGTGGACAGAGAAGTGTCAGGTGGCATTCGACACCTTAGTTGAGCGTCTCACAAACCCACCCGTCCTCGCATATCCTGATTACTCACTGCCTTTCGAGTTGCACACTGACGCAAGCCTACTAGGGCTTGGAGCAGCACTATACCAGGTACACGAGGGAAATGTAAAGAGAGTAGTGGCATATGCCAGTCGTGGGCTCTCGAAAAGTGAGAGGAAATACCCAGCCCACAAGCTGGAGTTTTTAGCGCTAAAGTGGGCTGTGACAGATAAGTTCTCTGACATGCTGCTAGGCCGCCATTTCCTGGTATTGACTGACAACAATCCCCTCGTGTACGTTACCACCAGTGCCAAGCTAGATGCTACTGGACATCGTTGGATGGCAAGGTTGGCAGATTATGACTTTCGGATTGAATACCGTCGTGGAGTACTCAACAGAGACGCAGACGCGCTCTCTAGGAAACCACAGTCGGGATACTCAACAGATGCAGAAGGACATCCTCACTGGCTTGATTGGGTCCCTCCCTACCCTCAAGAAACAACAGTAATGAGCAGCCAGATGGTCGTGGCAATTCTTGAAAGTAAACTTGTCCCCATGGTACCAGCCATGGAAATTATCGGCAAAATTCCAAGATGTAATGTCCAGACGTTGGCTGACATGGTGCCAGAAGGTACTACGACATTACCCACCATTAGTCGTGCTGAGTGGAAGGATCTACAACTGGCAGATCCGACAATCGGTGCGATATACAACTATGTCCAAAGAGGTGAACCACCTGACCGTCAGCAACGTGCGTCAGAAACTCGCCAAGTATCTGCAGCATTGCGAGAATGGAAGAAGTATAGGTTGCGTAATGGTGTGCTGTACAGGCAAAGAACAGAAAAGAGCGGTAGGACAGTATACCAGCTATACTTACCACCCAGCCATAGAGAGACTGCCATGGATGCATTACACAACGAGATGGGTCATCTAGGCCAGGAACGTAGTATAGAACTGATGAGGTCACGATTTTACTGGCCGGGTATGACAGATGACATCATCAACAGAATCCGTCGATGTGAGAGGTGCACACGCCGGAAGATTGCAGCTGGAGGTCGTGTAGTTGCTCCCTTGGTGCCGATATTGACAACAATGCCCTTAGAGTTACTGTGCATAGACTTTCTCTCCCTTGAGCGATCAAAAGGAGGATACCAGGATATCTTGGTCATGACGGACCATTTTACTAAATATGCCATAGCAGTGCCGACTAGAAACCAAACTGCCAAGACAACTGCGAAAGTCTTGATGGACACATTCTTGCAGGAAGTCGGCATCCCAACTAGGATCCACTCCGATCAAGGGAGGAATTTCGAGAGTCGGTTGATTGCTCACCTTTGCACATTGTTGGGCGTGAAGAAGTCGCATTCGTCCCCATACCACCCTCAAGGGGCGGGCATTGTGGAACGCTTCAATCAGACGTTACAAGGCATGTTAGGTACGTTGCAGCCAGAACAGAAACAGAATTGGGCTCAACAAGTCAAATGCTGACTCATGCATATAACTGCACAACGCATGAGGTCACAGGTTATTCCCCCTGGTATCTGATGCATGGACAACACCCGAAATTGCCAATAGACTTATACCTTGGGTTAGAGCCTACTGATGAAGCAGAGGGGACATATGACCAGTACGTGGAGAATCTGCGAAAGGACTTGCAAATGGCCTACAGGATAGTGGGCAGCAGAATGGCAAACAAGGCACAGAAGAATAAGTACCTGTATGACAAGAAAGCAAAAGAAGCTGAATTGGAACCAGGTGATCGTGTGTTGGTGCGCAACGTGTCTATCCGAGGCAACAGAAAGCTTGCTGACAAGTGGGAACACAGTCCTTATCTAGTCGTGAAAAGGGTGAACCCTGAAATCCCAGTCTACGTACTGAAGCCGGAGTTTGGAGGGAAGCGTAAGACAGTCCATCGTAATTTACTGATGCCATGCTACGCACTACCAGCAATTCCTCCAGATCGCCCTATGCGCGTACCAAGGAGACAACCCTCTCGGCAAAATACCCGCATACAAACTCCGACTAGACATACAAATAGAGCAGCTGCAGAGCCGAGCGACGCAGAAAGTGAAAGTTCTTCCAGTGATGAAAATTGGGCTCAGAGAATAAGGGTACGACGAAGTAGTCCGACAAGACGCGCAGAAGTACAGATGCCAGAAGCTGATCCACCTGAACAAGAGTCACATTCTGATGGTGATACAGAAGATACCAGTCCACCTCACGATCAGCAACAGAACCAGTCAACACAGATGGATGGAGCATCGTCAGACAACAACCTGAACAGCAATGTGATGCTACCTACCCCACCTGGTGATAATGTGGGAATGGCAGATACAGACGTTCAGCCAGACAGTGCAGCTGTGATGTCGTGTGGTACTGACGACGACAAGAGTGCTAAGTCTAAAGATATGTCAGACACCCATATCAGCAATCCAACTGTGGATGCAACTGCTCAGAGTGATGCAGTGAGTTCCGTGCATTGTGAAGAGGATGTAGGGAATGTTACCAGTCAGGCATCGGAACAGAGTAAACATGATAAAGATGTGACTGATTCCCCTAGCGTCAAGGTTGGAACGGAAGTAGCAGATGACACAGCTACAGAACGACGGTATCCAACAAGAAATCGACAGAAACCACAGTATTACAGCTACAGTAATACAAGATATGTCGTCGACCACGGGTTGAATGCAGAAGCACCAGCGTTCATGCCGAACAATGAATTAGTGGGATGCGAACCACTTCAGATGCCTCGCTACCCTGTGATCCAGGGGACTAGAATGAGAATAGAGTTACCTGGTCTGAGAAACAGAGAAGTGTACAGTCATCACTTTCTGCAAGAAAGCTGGCTGCCAGGAGAAATTCTGAGAGAAAGCCAAGTTATGTTGGAGTCTGCAAGAGGGATGAGATTCGTCGCATGCCGACTTCACAGCCGAAGCCACCTATTTTGGGAAACAACCCATATCTATCAGACTGGCGATATATACCATTACCGACAGTCAGCCATGGACGACTATAGAGTTATGTTACCAAACAATTTTAAGTTATGCATTGACCGCTTCCACTTACCGATTCATGTACAGGTGTGTGTGTGTCATGTAGCTACTATGTAAGGAGGAGCCCGTTTGATGGAGTATTTCCAAGGGTCCTGCCACCAGGTGTGTTAGATGGAATTCTCGCCCTGCTGCATTGTTCCCGTACACGCTATCGTGTAGCGTAATTGCAAGATTTCGAGTTGACATTTATCCTTCTCATATGGCTTCGCAAGTTGGGGACAGTGTGACATATGGCGGAGAGATAGTTGGCCATGGTACGAGTCGGCGACAGAGTACCAGAGATGTGTTGGTACGGGTTGGATGTGGAGGCGTGTTAGAGATTGGTCAAACAAATTATACGCAGCATAAATATAAAGACGGCGGCAACCTGTCATGTCGCTAGCCTGCGTGTTTGCCAAAGTCTATGTGTGGTTTTGTTCTTTTGTGTTTACAGAATTTCTTACAGTATTCTTTTTAGGAGTAGTCAACACTGACTGGTTGCAGCAGAGGAGCCAGTCATTCATTACCCTATATGGCTTCAGTCTCTTTTGCTTGCAGGGTTAGCAGTGTAATGTTGTAGAGTCACCCCAACAGTGCCCACCTGGATTGTCCTTGGATGACCCTTGGTCATATCTGTGAACATTCGTATTATGTAACTGTTCTACTGCATGTATTTACACCTCACCCCTGAGAGGGCTTACCTGGTATACCTTATATACTAGGGTGGTTACTTGTAGGTAGGACTTCTAGATTGTCAAGGAAGAGCAAACGCATCCTTATTAGACCGCAATGTAATAGGTCCGTATTAAGATGAAGTTTAGCTATTGTAGTCAAAGCCACTGTAAAGAGTTGTGTGGTACATATTTCCATGTGGGGGCAGTTCCAAGGAGGGTTGTTGGCATGTCTCCCCTTACACTCCCAGTCGGCCGATTATAGACTGATGGTGGAAATGGAGGATAAGGGATGATGCATGCTTTGGGGAGGGAGGGTATCACATGTGTGATTTCATTCATTTTTATTTAATAGAGAAAAAGTAACTTCCATATGTTGTCAGACAGTTTCTACATGTATGATTGAGTGAATGTGTTTTGTGCACTCAGTACACTTACACGATAATTATAGAATTGTTCAGAGGGTACGCGATGTTTATATTGCTGGAGATATAGACTCTATAAATCTTCGTATCTTTGGATGGAGATGACGAATTCAAGAACTTATTGCTGGGCTTGCGGTAGCCAGCAAACAGAACACTAGCCTAGAAAGTTTGAGCGGCTAAGCGCCAATGATTGGCAGGCCATGACGTATACTATGTCACATGTCTGGTGACGTAGAAGAAGAAGCTGGAAGACGGCATGGGGCCGGACGCGACTTGTGTATAGTCGAATTTCAAACTTTCTGTTCCGACGTTGTGAACGTCGGAACTGACTCAACCATCACACCGTCTAGTATGGGTGAGACTCAAGAACATTTAGAGAACATTCATATGTGGTAAGAGAGACAATTTCTGACACAACGATCCATCAAGCCCCAACCACGTGTGGGCGAGTGACGTAGCTACGAGTGAAAGGACAGACCGGAAGCTTCGGCGCGAGTGGGAACTCACCAGCCTGTATATGGAACTTCTATGCACCTTCAACGCTACGCCGCGCTACCGGACCGGACGTCAGGAACAGTAACGATCAGGTTTAGTAGATATACACGCTTGTAGGACAACAAAGATTCTCGTCCTTCGAACTGTGTAAACTTTGCCTACAAATCCGAACTCTCGGCGGAATCGAAATCGTGCTTTAATAATCACACACACACGATTGTAAGTCGATTTTGTATGAGTGATTCTTTGCCGCTTGGAGGGACGTTTATAGTTTGGATCGTGGGTGAAATTGGTTCTAAAAGTGGGCGATTGTTATTTCCCTACAAGAAGGCTTAGAATAGTATGAGTGTTTGTACAAGTTGTCTGACACTGAAAATCTGTTGTATTAGTTTGATAGAACTACAACTGAGTTCAGGTTGACGTTTAGTGTTTACCGAATTATACTGAACTGTTGCATTGTTCGAGTATCAGTTTAGAGTTAAAGCCTCACTGCTATAGGCTACTTTTATTTTCTGTACACTTGTAAAATTACTACAGTGTGTTCAAACTTTGAGATAACTTTTATTTGTCATAGTGACCGGAAATACTGTAGAGTTGTCACTATTAGACTGCTGAGTTTGTTTTGAGTGCACACCATATGAACAGAGAACTGGTGTATTTCTATGTGTTGTGAATACAGCCAGTTCAAAGACATTAAGGCTTACTAGCACATAGCTATCATGTTTTCAGTGTTATTCAAGTAAATTGTGACGTCACGGAAACAATTTCTTTGATGTGTTACTGTCAATCTTTGCTATACTTGTTAGCGAGTTGTCAATCATTGTACAATACGGGGGTATCTGCGAATACCGCTGTTGTTGTTGATTTATTCTTGGGTAATAAATATTGTTGTTGGCGGAACTGTTGTGCCAACTGATATGATTGTGAGATCGCTTTGTATTGTACATTTAGAAGTAAATACCACCTATCTGAGCGAACTATCGCGACCAGGTTAAGAGGTCTCAGTGGAACGAAAGTGAGGAACATTTTAATTGTCAGTTTAGGCACAGACTTTCATGCTGTTTGACAATATACTTTTCTTATAGTCACGCCTAGCACAACTCAAACAAATTTTGTCAACTCTCAGGTGTGACACATGCTGATAAAGGCGCGAGTTTGAGTATGACCTTCGTTTTAATGGAACTTAGCCTCACCACTTCGTGAATGGTTGAGCTACTTTTCACTACACGAGTGCATGGGCAAGTGACAAGTGCGAACACAGTGCGTCATGACAGTCGATGTGTAGTAGCCGTATTTGCATATGGAAGCACGCTTTGAGATAAGATGAACTTAAGTTGGTCCGTTCACAGACAAGGAGAAAAAAATTGTCTAAACTCTGGGTTAACTTTACGTCACTGCAGGGCCGCCAACTGCCTTCATGTTTGAGTAGCTAAAGTCAGTACTCAGACATCTTCCCCATTTTTGAATTATTGGTAAAATTTGCGTATTGAATCACAGTAGAGTAAGTGACATAAAAAGATCGAACTATAGTTGACTTTCAGAAATGCATGGCTTTTTAGTCTCTTCCATTTCATCTTTGACAATGTTGGTGAAAGTTTACAGTTAAAAAGAGATTAATTTACCATCGAGCTGTAAAGTGGTGATTACAATCTTCACTACAAAATTAGATAAGGTTTGGTCTTACTCGTGGAAGAATCATATGGGTTTCAACTCGTCAGTAAGATCGGATGATGACCAATATACTGACATGCGCACGGGGGACTTGTAACGTTTCGGAGGAAGGGTATAAACCGTTTCGATACATAGAAATGTTTACTTTGGTTTATGGTATACTGACTTAAAATTGATACGAACATGTTTCTAATCAGACGTATAGTAATCTTCAAATTAGCGATGCACATAGTCGAGACTTTTTTCAAAGTAATGTTTGTTGTCAAAGATGACATGAACAACCTCTTATACTGTATCTTTTCAAAAAAGATAATCTAAAATTTAGTGTGGGAGAAATAGTTTTCTCGGAGGATGAAGATGGTACACATCTGGAGTAGAAAACCTAAATGTATTGATGATTAAAGTTAATTCAAATATAAATGTGATCATACTTTATGAACTTTAATACTACTTTGAAATGGTATAATCAGAAAAATAACATTTTCTAGTATTGTCTACTTTAAGTTTTAAACGGCAAAGGTTGAAAGACTGAAGTTCAAAAATATTTATTAAAATCATGAAAAACACAATTGAAATGACTCTTAGTGTAAGAACTTTTTCACGGAAGACAATTCAAGTTTTGTTATATTGTGTTCAAAGAACATAATGTGAACTTTTTTCCAAATTTTTCCCAGCTAGAATAGGTTTATTTTTTTTGAAATGTTGAACATGGGAGAAAAAAGCCAGATATCGCGTAATATGCATAAATTTGCATGATAAATTTACACTTCTTTCTCACCCAACTACGACGGCTTCGCATGCGCAAAGGTGAACCCAACCAATATTTTGATCTTTGGTTAAAAAATTTATGAAACTTTACGTGAATTTAATGAATCTTTGCAAAAAATTATTTTTGAGAAAATATGCTGTGAAAGTCTCACAGAGGAAGTTTGAGCAAATTAAAGTATTAATTTCTTTCACAAACTACTTTGAGAAAGGCGCATACTTCCTTTAGAAAACCTGTCACAAGTGTACGACATTTTTGAGTGACAGCCAATTTGTTGTAAAACATGTCAGACAGCATCGCACCTAAAATGAAAAGACTCCACTGATGCTCTCTCAGTGCCGACAATCTTGTCAGCTTAACACCCCCCCCCCTCTTGCGTCACCGAACAGAATTACTAAGCAGTCTGGGATCTTAAAAGTGATTGAATGAAAGGGAAAATTTAGTATTTCTATTGAACTTTATAACATAGTCAGAGCCGCAGTGACTGGGTGTCTGTGTTACCATACAGCGTTTGTGACGTCATCACACTGTGACTAATATTCATGCGCGTTTCATGTGCGTGCCACTTCTTGAATACCTGTTGCCACTAATGACCCGTTAACTTGAAAGCAAGTGTAGTAAGGTCAACAACTGTGCAGAAAAGGGCGATTCCATCAGCAAGATGGAAAGGAGTGTAGCATGCTCGGTTCTGGTACTATTTATATTTCAAAACGCTCGGTTGTGTGATTTGCGAAGTGTACATACCGCATTGAAGACCGAGGCCGATTCAAGGTTGACGATAGAAACCAGAGTGCTCGATAGGGGTAAGTCGTTTGGCCCGGCAATGGTACCGCCAAGATGGCTGACTTAATTTACGAAACCCTGCTACAAAGTATCTAAACACTGCCAAGAGAACCAACGTTTACGATTGTTTTAATAATCGGAGTTTAGGACATTTTTAGTCGCCGAAAAGGCATCAGTGTAATATCACCTGGTGCCGGAAACTCAACTGAACGATTTTCTGAGTGAGCAATTTACAAAATCCGTGGCTGGGATTCCATAGCAAGACTTGCAAAATATGTCGCCGGTTTCAAAAATTTAGGATATATCGGGAGAATTAAGGTAAATCATATATATATTTGGTATGTATCTTTCAAGCTGACAACGTGTCAATCGACCCTAATGATCCGTTTGTGAATAAGTGACCGGTAGAAATTACACTGCGCCATTGTAATATGCGGAAACTCTCCAATTATTTGCTGCGGTAATATGATACGCTATACGTGTGAACAGGTCAAATCAGGTGAAGGTGACCTCACTGGTGATTTACGAACGTTAGGCTGGCACCTATATCAATAGTCTGTGTTATGCAAATATTGACTTTACAATAGGGTCCAGTGGATGACATCGCTATGTATGGAAACGGTTTGAAAACCCCTGTGACAAGTAACAGTACACCATGAACCTTTCAGGACAGCCATTATTATTCGATCATGCTGCCGTGTATTGAAGGTTGACGGACGATTCCACCACGAGACAGCCAAATACTAACCTTATTTTGCTGAGAATTAAAAACGAATTGAAAACGTTTGTAAAATTTGTGTCGTGCTCACAAAGATATGACTTCTCTGACCAGTATCAATTATCAGTATCCTCTTTGTTTTAAAAAATTGAATTAGTTTTTAAATTGTCCTCATGAATTTTTTTCGACTCCGCTTTTGTCAAGACGCCAAAGCTTTTATGCTTGAGATGCCGAGCAAGTTATTTAAATCACAGTTTGAGGGAAAGCCTTGAACACTCAAATAATTTAGATCTGTATATAGAACTAAATGTACTGCACCATGCTTTATTCCACGTTACCTATTGTATTATTCGCACAACTGGTGAAAGCCCATGACATATATTAGTCACAGCGGCGAAAATACATGTAGTTATATCAATCAGATTACATATTGGTAAACGCGTCGCTTCGATTCAGCTGAATATGTCGTTCAAAGTGCAATATGCACAACTGCTTTCTCAAACTTAAATGAAAGCACTAAAAACGGTTATTTACTTTAATCGGACGACTGTAATCGGCTTAAGATATTCTTAATGATATCGTCGCTTACAAAGACGTGAATAAATTCTTTCAGCTAAATAAAAGTTATCCTATATTATACTGTATATGATATGGCCGCAACAGTAAACCGACTTCACAGAGCGTCATTGTCAGCTTGAATAAAATACTGGACTGTTTCAGCCTGAACATGTGCCGTGTTTGTGATAATTTGCGAAGTCATGCTGTTCGATAATCTCTCCTAAATCCCGACCGACCGAAATGTTTGTTCCAGGCTTTGATTTTGCTGGCTTCTACTGTTACCCTAGAAACAATATTAGATAAGACCAAAATAAGGATTTCTTTTGTACTGCAGGTGAAACCCTGAGACAGCCGCTTACGATAAACTTGGCAAATTTTACAATATAGGGCGCGGATACTGGAAAATGAAACCCGCAACTATAGTTCGATTAATACTTCATAAATTGGGTGATCGACTTCTAAAGCGTCATTGAAATCCTATTTTATTAGCTCATGTGTTCACACACGTGAGTGTATATCGCAGCGATGTCTGTTTGATTGTCTGTCTGTTGGTCCGATATCTCAAAAACGGCTAATCAGAACAGAATCAAATCTGGTACATAGATTCAGTTAGCAAATGGCAAGAACTAATTAGTTTTTGGTGGGTGTTGTTTGCATTTGCATACTTTTTGCTCATTTGCATAATTAATGATTTTAGAAAAAACAGATATACATTGAGAACGACGGCACACAATTTAATAAGATTTTCTACAAATGGTGAACACATCAACATGTATTAACTGTGAAAGGTAATAAGGGATGACATTAAATATAATTCCTAATTTGCATATTTAATGAACTTTCCTAATTAGGGATATTTATCTGAATTGACATGACCAAAGATGATGAAACTTGCTATGCACATTGAAGATACTATGATACAACATTAATGGAAGTTATTAAGCATTTAAACCTCAGGAAATTCCTAATTTGCATATTTAATGAACTATTCTAAATAGGAATATATATCTCGATTGACGAAACTTGCTACGTACATTGAGGATACTATAATACAACAATATTCAAAGTCATTAAGCAGTTTTTGCAGCCAATTCCCAATTTACATATTTAATGAACTTTCCTAATTAGGGATATATACCGGGATTTCCTTGATCACAGTTGGTGAAATATGCTATGTACATAGTTGATACCAGGTAAAACAATATTGAAAGTCATTTCGCATTTCCATATCAGTTAGTTTATAATTTGCATATCTGATATGATGTGGTGAATATTGTTCATGACGTTGATCATGAACACTTTCAATGAAGTTACAGACATGTGGCAAAAGTTTAAATGTACACAAAACAGCAATATATAATGAAAGACGTGAGCATTTTCAGTTCATATCTAGTTGTTCTTTGAAACAATACCACATTATTCTTTCATTAGCCGACTAGTGTAAGAGTGTACTATAGTTTACATCCAGCTTTACTATGATGTTTGCCAATTAAAGCGCTGTTTTTTCCTTGTCAACTTATGGCTAACTAGCATCTGTTATCTATACGGTTTCTTTTCAGTTCAACGAGCTACTGGTGACTGTGGTGGCACCTACGCCGGAGTCGGGGGAGTGCTCAGTTCCCCTAACTACCCTGGCAACTATGGCAACAACGCTGATTGCCATTACCTTGTGGAGGTGCCCTTGAACTACAGAATTCTTGTAAGTTTTATTATTCTAATTTGCTTCTATGCTCGAAGTTGTACTGTACACTTTAGCGTCGCTGTAGTTGCTTACTATCTACTTCTATTGCTGTTCAATTGCGATGGTGAATATAGTGCGAATGCCTGTTTAGTAGTACTGTCACGACCCAGAACGACAGTCTGATTCAACACGTTGTTTCTCGGGTGAAAGGTACCATAGCAGTATGGCACGTATTAAGGTAACGAGCACAATTAACGGCAGAGGGAAATATTCTATCGATTTGGTAGCCAAAATTTTCAGATACCCCTCTGTTGACAAGAAATTTTCTGTGTCAAACCACCGCCAACATAAAGATGTAGAGCAAACCAGCACGAACATATCCTATAGGCTCTCACATACATAGAAGATATCTGGATATCTGTATGTATGTATGTATGTATGTATGTATGTATGTATGTATGTATGTATGTATGTATGTATGTATGTATGTTATAGAGTCTGCTAGGCAAACAATAGAAAAATCAATATAGAACTAGCATCGTGTATATCTGTTAAAATTTGATTTATTTGCCTGAATGTCTTTCTCAGTCTTTTGTCTACCTTTTTAGTATGCCACTGATAGCCATCTGTTGCTCTCATTTCTCATTACCTCACTCTGACAGTCAGCATTACAGTGTCCACAATTACAAAATGTAAATGATCATCGACAATAGAAACAATGCTCTTCCATTTGATAACCTCAAAAAACTAGTTTAGGAAAGAAATGTTTTCTGTCCCGTTTAGCGTGATTATCGGGTCGGGCATGATTTGCATTGAGTGAAAGCCCCCATCCTTTAATGGTTCGCTGGAATTTTCAAGCCCCATCCCCCGAACAGCCTCAGCTGTTTTTTGTCCCCCACCCCTCATTTTCTCTTCCGACGGGCAACCTTTCTGCCGCTAATGATGCTCGATTTCTGTCTTGTTACAGTGGTTAAATGCGCAAGACCAAAATCTGTAGAGTACTACCTTCAAACAAAAGGTGTACGGGTAATTCTCTGAGATCTCACTTTTGAGTACGACATGGCCTTCTTTGTCTTCCAGTAATTAAAGATTGGTAATCATTAAGTTCTTTAATTCATTAAAGACTAGAATGCCTGATATCAACCAAAATATGGACTTGTGGATGACAAAAAAGGAATATATATTTCAGAAACATGCCTTGTTAGTCTCGTTACCTCTGTTCCATGTGCAAATTAATGATTTATTGACAATCTGCTGTTTTAATAATCAATTTCCCATATTATTCTTACTATGAAAGTGAAGTGCTCAACCTGTCGATCAGTATTCCGAGTCGGCCTTTCTATGTTAATGAGCTTGTTTTGAAGATTTTTTAAATGTCTGTAGACTAATGATTTAGTTCCATTTTACGCTAGATACGAATATCAGATGCATAACTTATATCAATGGTCCGTTCCTGATTATGCGGTCCCCTCCATGATCAGTAATGCTGTTGTTTTATTGTATGACAAGAGCAAGAATAGGTCTAGCATTGTTGACGCTTATCTCATTTCCCCGGGCGTGTGAATGTATTCAACACAGTAAGCATGAGCCACTTTGTTGGTGTACTGAAAATTCATTTTGACAATACAAGGATGGACTAACGCAGTAGACCGGGAAACAATGACCACCTGTGCTGGATGGTAATATCACAACAAATTACTAAGTATCATGGCATTGATCCGGGAGCTGACGAGAATACTTCTTTATCATGAACTTGACAATCAGGGTTTTACCCTAATGAAATGATAAGAAATGTGTAGATACTTTCAGCATTCAAGACAAATAGCATATTAACTCTTTTTCTATTTCAGCTTACATTTAATATGTTTAAAACTGAAAAGGGACGTGATTTTTTACATGTGTACGACGGCGCTGACACAAACAGGTATGTGTCTCATGCAACATACACGGGTTCGTCTATTCCAAGTGACTTCACGTCGACAGGTAACAAGCTGTACTTGGTATTTGAGTCCGACAGTTCGGGAACGAATGAAGGATTCTACGCAACGTACATATCATTTCAGGGCAGTTTGGCTGACATTACCTACGGACCAGATGTTTCAGGTTTGTCAAACAATCTTTGCAATTGTGATTTGCATTCATTGAAATAAAGTCAGTCGTTTGCCGCTTTTTTCTCAGTGTTTTATCTGCTTTCTCTTCACTGTTAATTCTTGGTTAGCTTTTGTTTTCCTATGTGTGTGCTGCTTAGACTGAAAGATTCAGTCGTGTGCGGGCGCTCAGGCGCACTGCGACCTACGACCCTTTTCCATGTTATGCTGTGCAGTATGCTGTGCAGTCTGTGTGTCTCTCTGTTGTCTTTCTTTGACTGTCTGGTTGACTTAGATAAAGTTCACAGACTATCTTAGGGAATGAGGAGAACAAATTCCAAAAAGACGCCAATTTGCTTGATCATTTGTTCAGAGGTCAGATGTAATAATATCAGTTTGTTGATCATATTCAAGCTCATATCGTTCTCGTGGATATACTTTTAAATGAAGAAAATTATTGCATAAGTATGCCTTTTTGGACAACTTTGTACGCATAATTTTCTATCAAACATATGCAAATATCTTTAGCACTCTACACGGTGAGTCAATTCATAATTGGTTGTTAGTATCTCACTTGACATCATAAATCAAGGGTTAATTTCAATACTTCGAAAATATTAAGCTTAGCCTAATACTTTTGCGTTTTGTTATTTTGTATATATATATATATATATATATATATATATATATATATATATATGGTGTGTATTGTACTTACATTTAGTTATTTTTATTTATTTATTGGCCTTTTATTCATCGTATGTATGTATGTATGTATGTATGTATGTATGTATGTATGTATGTATGTATGTATGTATGTATGTATGTATGTATGTATGTATGTATGTATGTATGTATGTATTTTTGCTCCATGTATCAACAACAATTCGTTGGTAAACATCCAACAGCACAGTCAGTGCCAAGTTTTTCGTTTGTCAATGCAGAGTGTCAGTATGTGATGTTATTGTTGTCAATTGAATTCAAGTTCGCCAAATTTTGTAATCAAAACCAACCATGTAGGACACACATACATGTATGCAGTCAGTGCTAACAAATTGAGTACTGGCCACATGTAGTGAGAAGAAGACCAAGAAACTGTTGTTAACCATGCTGTAAATCTGAAAATAAATGTCAAATGTTACCCGCACTTACTTGGCTTATAATATTGTCTCATTGATATTTCAGTAATGGGGTCAGCCTCATACGTAGGGTCTATCAGAGGAGTCATCAAATCACACGACGGTTATCCGAGTTCTTATCATGATGGGATCGTCCCACCATCGCAGTATTCCTTGACATTCCTTCCTCTGAGTCCCTTCACGAACATCATGATCAGATTTACTGAGGTCGATATCTATAACAACAATCCTAGTGGAGGTGAGGAAAGCATTTGCTCTTTGGATGACGGAAACTTTATTTCAAGTGTCAATGTAAAATAAAAGACGACTATCCTATCGAAATCAGAAGTGCTTTAAAAGTTTACTCTCACGGGTGATTTCCTCGGTGTCTGTAAAACCGGAGATGCAACAAGAAAAGGGTGATTTCGGAGTGTACGCGTTAAGACCAAACAGCAAATTAATTAAAGTCAAATTTGCAAAACACTCACCAGGTTTACATATCAAGCGGATAAAAGCGAGAAAGAAACGGTCTTTTTACACATCTTTTATAAACAGGCTGTGACGATGGGGACGTACTCGTCTTGACAGATGGGATCACCGAGTACACGTATTGTGGAGACGGCAGTCAAACTGAAACTACGGTGGAGCTTTCTCTCAACACCAGTCTACACTTTGATGTCACTTCACGGCCCTCAAAATCTTACAAAGGCTTTGAGGCTAATTATTTCCTGTTCTACTATCGTAAGTACATCATTTTCTCTCAAATGTTCGATAAATGTCTGACTTCAAGTATGCCCCGGCCCCTTGGGTGTGATGTAGAGATATTGCGACTCATGAATGGCTGCATGTGACTATGTCACGTGACTATGAAACTATGAAGGGCACTGGGAGTTTTGAGATGTGGAAGCAGAGAGGAGAAAAAGCTCTAATTGGGAGGGGTAGCTTTAAAAGTCTGATGAATGGGAAGTTGCGAACAGCATCACTTTTCTCACAAACATTTTATTCCGCTAACATTTGTTTTAAATACTATAATTACATTTTAAAAGACTGTAAATACCCTTGTTTACAATTTCTTCCACTTGGCTGTTAACTACCACTGAGAAAAATAGTCACCCTTGGCTTGTTCACTCTAATGTGACTTCGATGCCAATAGTTTTATACAGTCCGTAATTTTATTCTTAATGCACTTCTATTTAGGTTTTCGCTCAAGTATCACACATAAGAATATTGCCTGAAATGTCACTGTCGTACGCACGAACGCCGTTACTGAAATAACACGGACACTTTTCAGGATTCGAGTAGAGCTTCGTCTAAAATAGCACAACAAAAAAGCACAGAGCTACGATATATTGCCAAATTATGTAATCTATCTACTCAAATAATTATTTCTCTCGACTGCAAGATTTGTCAGGTGTCATCAGTCACTTCAAGAGGAACACAACGTAATCGTCCAGACGTTCTTTTTACAGCAAATGGTTCTGACTGCTACGGCTCTGGCGAATTTCGCTGTGACAGTGGTCAATGCATATCGTATTTATTGAGGTGCGATCGCAGCAGACACTGCCCAGATGGTTCGGATGAGTCTCACTGTGGTGGGGATGGTTCGTGTAAGTTTGAAAATAGATTTTTTTATTATTTTTGAAAGACGGCTAATCTGTAAAAATCATTCTCAACAAAAATATAAAAAAGAGGAATTTCTATTAAAAATCAACTTATGATCCATTTCAAAGCCTAAAACAAAGTAGACCTAAATATATAGAAAACATTCTTATCGTTGACTATTTTCTGAGATAAGTGAAGCATAAATGACCCTGAAAAGAATTGTGACTTTCTTCCAAGGACGATAGAACATAAAAAAATGAAAGTTTATCATGAGCTCAGGTACTTTTTTTTTCTTTAACGTGGTTCTTCGTGTTTCTGCATTGAAACGATGAACAGGAATTTAGTCATGTTCTTGTACCGTTAACTTTCATCTCATTGGAATCAACTAATGCCATCGATGAATTGGCACTAATCTTTATGAATCCCTGCCAGCCTGCCTACTTCTCCCTTGTATTATCTAACAAGCAGGGTTATCAGAAATCCTATAATTTCTGCATCATCCATATAAATCAGTAAGTCAGCGTGTCTTAACATTCCAGAAATGTCTGTCCATCTGTCTGCATGCTTTTCTTAAAGATGCCAGTACCGATTTCCTTCGATGTTTGTATAAGCGCATAAGTATATATCATAGTAAAAAATTGGCCGACCAGCGAGAGATAAAATACTTGTTAAAAGGCATAGGATAAAAACTGTAACAAGTTAAAACAAATACAGTAAAATACTTACCGACCAGCGGGAATAAAAAAACACTTGCAAATCGCAGAGAATGAAAACGCAGACGTTTCGGGTGCAACCCTTCGTCAGTACTGTTTTCATTTTCACTTGCTGCAGTTTTATCCCTCTTTTGAGGTCGTTTGTCAGTTTATATCATAGATATGCACGTAAATTCCTTTTCACATTTTCATGTCTTAAACTATAACTAGACATCCTTGTAGTCATTTGCTTCAAAGTCGGTATAAGAATATAACTCAAAGTCGTATTCATGCACGTCGATTTGTGTCCAGATTAAATCCAACATGGCTGCTAGTCGACGACGTTGCGATGTCACTGTTACTGGCCCTTTGCAATGTTGAATCACAGTTTTAATATAACGAAACAAGCATTGCAGATTTAGCAATAATTAGCAGGAACACTGGCCAGATGTGTGACCATGTAAAGTGTGCATAAATAAAGCTTACCAACTTGATTAGCATTATTGGTTTCGATTTGATTTTCGGTGTAATGGATTGTAGATACACATGTAGTGAGGACGTGGGCATCTACGTAGAGCAAGTGAGTGGGTATAGTATTAGGTATGAATCACTATGGGACTAATATTTGTTACCAACTTTTCTCACTATCATTGATATTTATGCAAAATAAAACTTCGCGGTTTTCCATTTCACATATTTATACATCCTTATATGTCCAATGCCGTTTTCCACCTTAGAAAAACATCAAAGTCGATACTGGATTGGAGCACTTGACTTCAACCATGCCAACTTCCTGCTAAGGCCGAACAAAAAAAAACTTGTGCTGTTCCGATAATCCGACCTACCCTATTTTTATCTGCCGACCCTAAACTTTTTAGAGCTACGTAAACACGGAAGTAAAACAAAGGAAAGAAAAAAACCGTAAAATCAGGCGTTCGTTACTTAGCATTTGATTTTTGCTTGAACGAGGATGTATTTTATGATTTTTTCCTCTTAAAGTCTACTTACACCGTAACATGCAGGGTCAGTAATGATGTCATTAATAATGTGTTGCTGCGTTTCCGGTTTTCTGTTCTTCTAACTCGCCTGTTCGTCTGTCTTGCCAGCTGTCGGCGGCATGATCGGTGGGGTCATGGGAGGCATGATTGGAGGGTTCTTTGGTATTATGGGCGGCATACGTTATCACCAATACAAACAAAGGAAGAAGTGCTGCCAACAGTCCAAGACCATACAGCTGCATGTAACTCCAACAATGTCTAAACAACCGCCCACATCGGATCCACACAAGTCGGGTACAAGTCGTCCAGTCTGATGTGTAATTATTTACCTTCCACTAATGTCTACGCTCACGCAGACCTATATTTAAGCGACACAAAAGTGCTATCGATCGAGCAAATGCAAGATCACGAACAATCACGAGCACGGCAATATGCTGTGCCAAATGAGTAATATTTGAAACAGAATATTTTATATGTTAATATGCGTTCCGTATCTATAAATGTGTATGAAAAAATGTGTTAATAATTATACAAATGGTAGATAAACATATGTGTACTATTTACATCTACATTTACATCTAGCGAACGAAAACTAAACCGACAATATTCATGATGTTCCCGTGGAAAGTGACAATGCCAGAGTTCGTTGGAAGTACAGTGTTTCATTCATTAGGCCTTTTTTAAAAAAAATTTGATACATATATATTCTAACAGGGAGTAGTATGAAAGTTAGTTATGCTTTACTTCTCTTTCTTTCATGTTTGAGGTTAACTATGTAAACTGGCTGATTTTATAGAATATTTGTTGACACTGTATCGAATGAGGAAATTTCGGATTCCGACGCAGAGTTCCGTGAACTAAAACATCATGTGTAGTTCTGACATATTTTGATTCCTACTTAGATTAAATAAAAATGATTGTGCAATAACATATTCGAGGAGTTTGTCAAATGATTATGATATTACAGCATTCGCTTTTTATATGACTATGTTAGGTGGATAACATTCTGATTAAATACAAATTTGTGACGAGGACTTTGGGGCTTCTAAGATGAAATGACTGAAACGTTGATGGTAGTGACACATCCTCAATCTGTGACCTATATTTAGTATCACTATCATCCCCCGACGGTAAAACCAATTATCCCTTTGTATGATAGAGATAGCATTAAATGGTAAGTCTGCGCTCACGCCGAACCGAACGTAAACTGAAAACACTTGTCGAAGGGTATAATCATTCAAATTCACTGTTGAACATTCTCAACAAAATGGAGGTAGCACATAGATCAAAGGTCACAGATACAGTATGGTGAGAAGACTCTAAAGCGACGCCAACACAAAACTGCAGTTGCTTGTGAGTATTGGTAAGAGGCGGACAGCCCGTGTTGCATAGAATATTTACGTCACAGGGACAGGGGCCATCCGAAGTGTATTTAGCGACAAGTAACAATACACAAACTGGCATCATGTTCCACTAATTTTTAGTAGTTCCTGGCTCCAGAGAAACTCTATCTAGGGCCTCGACAAAGACAGCAAATTCCTATGCGGTATCTTGGGGAAGTGTAAACAGGGATATTGAATGTTCTTCAAATAGACGGGACATCAATCATTTACAATTGATAAGCATGTATTGTGTTTCTGTTCATATAAAGGTGTGTTTGTGTGTGTGTTCGTGTGTGTTTGTTTGTGTTTGAAAACAATCGTGTAGGATTCTAACAAAGTGATTTTGACTGGTGCCGCTTATATTTACATCAGATTCTAGCCATATCATTTCAAAATTACATTATCAAAATTGATTTATTTGTTTCTCATGTTCTATGACTGATATATATTTAATCTTTTACGTTAGTCACTGCTAAAGAATACTGGGACAGCTTTAAAGAAAAATGGGTATCCATATACATGAACATTTCTCTAATTCATGTTGAATGAGCAGATGAAACGAGCAGACTGCAGGAGACACTGAGGTGCGGGAGTCTCCCTTCAATATTTTCTTTGAAAAATTAACGTTGAAATTGTGTCTTTTGGTGATATCTAGAACACTAAATCACACCTGACCTCTAATGACTAAGTAATAACTTTGATCCTTATCCAGCCACATTCATGTCACAATCAGATGAGTTGGATACAACCAGTTAGTGTGTCCTTCTTGGTGCACTTTAACAAGTATTGGAAGATAAGATGTACCTAGACATGGTTCAAGTCGGTGATTTAAAAAAAAAATCATTTGTAATAGTTTCTCTTGTGTTTCTTTTATTTCATACAAACCTATTTGGAATTAGGCAGCCCATGCCAGCTTTTCCTAGCGATTGTACACGTTACCGTTGAGTCTGCGCAGTAGTGAGTTACTTTTTGCCGGCCTCACCGACTTGGACTCCTTGCACAGTACCGGTGGCTGGACGGACTGTGTACACAGTGATGTAACGCAAATACAAAATGATTGAAAGTCCTCCCCCTGTTATTCTGGCCTATAAGAAGAACGCATCCACTTCGATATTGAGTAAGTTACATGGTAGAGAAACGCTTAGCAAATATGGCATAAATTTGCACATCAACCGCGTTTTAAAACTCATCGACCGTCGCAAATCATGCGAGATTACCAGAGAAAAGTTGTCCAGAGTCGTGTGCGCACCAACTGAATTGGTAGCGGTAAATCACTGACGTACGAGGTCGCCCCACATTGTTCTGATTTTCATCGCTCCGGACAAAACTGTACTGATTGACCCCCTCCCCCTCCCCCTCCCCCTCCGCAAACATATTGCTCTAATGAATTCAAAAGAGCAAGCCCAGAAGTTGAACGAAAGAGGAATGAAAATTGTGTTCGTCAGCGATCAGAAAGTTGATATGGCCTGCATAGTGGAAGGCTCAATTACGTTTTCGCTGATGATCAGAAGTCGTGCTGGCTTTGTTGGGAATGATCGCACTCGACAGTTTATCAACAACGCCATGTGGGTTTTCTGCACATCTCTTGGGGATCGAGATGTAACTCCTCCCAGTATGCTAAATACGATGATGATGTCACGCGTTTCACGTGAAAACAGAACATAGATAATCGTGTTCATTCCGCTCAAACTCTCACAAATCACAGACTTGAACCGAGTTTAAGAAGGACCCTGAAATACAGAGATACTGCTAACGTCATTTTTACCTAATGTGCGATAACATACCATGCTCAAAGTTTTAGACTCAATACTACCACTTTTCCGGACATGGCAGACACTGCCCCGCAGGATATGATATGGGCTACAGCTGTTGTCAAATATTGATTTTTAGAGATGACTTTTTGTATTCATCGACACTGAAACCATTATGAATTTCAACTCACCCATTGTTTTATATGCTGTAGCAGCGGCATGCAAAGTGTCACGGAAGAAAAATGCCGGACAATACTTTAGAACAATTGGCCCAACGTTTCTGTGTAATTCAAGGTACTGTTCTTCATATTTTGAGTGACCCCCTCTCTCTCTTTCCACCATGCGCCTTAAATAATGATGTAAAAGTACAAAGTATGTGTCTATGTATGCTACGCAAGGTCGGAAACACAATCGACTCAACTTTTGCAATATGAAAACATTCATGCACATCCTCCCCTCCCCAAGGATCAAATTGTGCATTCCCCCATTAAAAGGAGTTGTAAATATAGTAACTAGCAAAAGCGACCAATAACGACCAGTGATGAGTAATAACGAGCTACAACTAAATGGAACGCGCCAATAACGAGCAATAACGAACCGAAAAAATATCATCTGCACAAAAATGTGACTGCAATCTGCAATACCTAGTACCTGCCGATAGTGGAAAGCCCGCCCTCTACGACACGTTTAGAAGTTACCAAAATAGAGCGGCACCATGGAAATTCACCAAACTCACTACAAATAACGAACGAGAACTTGCTAAAACTTGCCAGAAGCAATTTTCGGTCAAGAATAACCAATAAAAATACAGTATTTGAATTAAAACGATAGAGCAGATATAAGTGAAGCACCATAGGCAGTGGCACTGCATAACAAAAAATTCTAATACAATTGTGCATCTCGTAAATAAAAGCATGAAATTTGGTATGAATTTAGATTATCATAGCGTGAATCAATTTGGATAGCAAGCTCTCTCAGCTAGAGCCTCGTTCTGTTGTTGAGGCCGTTTTTAAATGAGGTGACCAGCAATCACTGGAAAATCCCATAGTTGCTGCTCTACGGATGATTCTGTGGTGAATAGTGGATGTACGGTTTTTACTGACTACCCCTTGCTATAAGATACCATGCCAAGTATAGTTAAAAATAACTGTGGTTTGGTCTAAATAATACGACTACCTGACTTAGCAGATATGAGAAAGTGATGTTGTCCAGCAGAATGAGGGTGAGTAAAGCTGTGAATCAGAGTCACTTGTTCATATCTGAGTAGACTGAGACGGTAAAAATGCACAATAAAGACTGGTGGAACAAGACTCCGCTTTGCATTAATCAGCTGTAACCTTGGGAGTTGAAGCGGGTAGGGCAGGGTTCTTGCCTTAGTTTTGTATTCCTTTTCATATTTGTATTCGCATGTGCATTGAAGACTCGGACAGAAAGTATCATTTAGAACTCAGGTTTCGGCCATGAGAGATAATTTCTAACTTTTAGAAATATGTCACTATGTACCTATAATTCTGATATTCAATAACTATTCAAAAAAATAGCGACAGTACGACACTGTATCTCCTCAGCTGACATGTGGTGAAGTAAAGGTGTACATGAAGGTGATGTTACCCTTGGATGGTGGGGAATTGGTCACTGTACATGCCAATGTGAGCTTTGTAGGCAGTTGCTGTCGAGAGTACAGTACAGTACAGTACAGTTCACCGGCCCGCGAACTCCCCGGATGTTCCTACTCAAATCAATGCACTGATTTGCACTCACATCGAGGCATGTAATAAAATATTATGATGAATGTAAGCCTGACGATATGAATACACATATAAGCTTGAATGTGAACAATATGATGCAGTATTTCTTAGCATATTACCACCCTACTTACGAAAATTCATTCAATATGCAAATTAGCATATGGGTGACATAATCGTGCTAAATGTTTTTCATGCTATTACAGCACTGAGAGACCAACATCTGAAATACGTGTCATCACATTTGATGCAGTATTTCTGGAGCCTATCCACTCAGGAGTATAGTAATGACTGTGCCCTGACACGCAGATAACATCTGTCTCGCCGTGACTTATCTCTTCTGTACACAAAATAACACACATCCCAGCCATGGAATTTCAGGACTTTGACGGAAGTTTGTGACGGAAGTAATGTTTAACTAAATGATGTCATATGAACTCGAAATTTCCGCATAATCCGAACATCTTCGTCTCATTCTCGTTCAAGTGTTGAGACAGAAAATACCCTTGCTTTCATCGAAGGAGAGAATTTCAAACAATGGCTGCTTCACGTTCGTTTATTTAATTGTGCATTTATTTTGTATTTTATGAACTCATTTTATAGTTTTGTCCATTTTCTTATATTTTTTTCCCTTCTGTGTGTTCTTTGTTTACTTATTTTTCAGTCTGAGGCCCTTGGGGTTTTATAAGTCATTTTGTAGAAAATATTGGCCAAGTTCACCCTGAAATTATGCAAAAGAAATCTCTAAAATCACAAACTATTTTGAATTCCTGGTATTTGATTTGCTTGCAGAGACTCTGATCCAGGATCCATTTCGATGTAGGCAACCACTCGGAAAGAAGTCAGGAATGAAAGTCATCAAGCGGAATAATTTCCTCCAACATGTACATGTACCTCTTCAAAATGAGTTTTTACGATCGTTTCTCGTTCCACAGAGTTGATGTAACTGTTAATCCTGTGATAGCCAACGTCAATTTTCTCTCCCTTTACAAAATATATCCTAGTCAATTTTTCTCAGATTTTTGCCAAAGTTTTGATAAAAAACTGTTGCCTATAAAATATTATGTCCATTTGGTCCAAAATTATCAAAACATTTCAGACAAAACTCGGCAAAATTGGCAAAATGTGGCAGTAAAAATTTGAAGGGAAAAATTACAGCTCTCAAAGGGTTAAGCTTATAGTTATGACTAGAATGTGTAGTATGAGCAGTAGATATTGATATGCTAAGTAATGGTCTGATCTCATTTCTATTCAAATGACCCAATCATATCTTAACCTGTAAGGACAGACTTAGATCTTAAATTCACATACGTGAGTCTTGCTAACTTCGTTGCCAACATATGTTGTCCAACTATCCCCTTAATGTAAACGCAGCCATTACATGTTTATCAGCATATCAAATACCTTCACACATCTGTAAATACATTTGATTCAGTTGTTCAAAAATATATCATATTATCTTTTCACTTAGCTATACTGCACCACCTACAAAACCTAAGAATGTTCACCATACTAGACTTCCGTATGTGCCCTGCTACATCTTGTATGGGCACGGGCGGTACGAAGTAACCGTTCTAGAGGAGTTAGGGTAAACATTGCAGCATCTTAGCTCATTTACCTACCCATCGTTTCATAGATTAAATTGACCATGGACTATGTGTACAAGTCTCACAGGTTGAGAGTTTATGTCCGTTTGTAAAATTCCTCAGTGCATTACATAGAGGCAGCCATTGGAATCTGTGCCTCCTCTTAAAATGTTCACTTAGCTAGAAAGTCGATATGCTTCTTGCCAAAATTCTGAATTTTCACAAACTTAGGAGTTGTGTGCATCATAAGCCACGATGTATATATCAGTCCGGGTCATATATAAAATTGGAGACGCTTTACCATAATATTTTTTCCCATCATTACCCAATCAGCGGCCAGCGCGCAACCATTAAAAATTGTATTTCCTGGCAATCTTCACACGCGTCCATGGTTACGTACGCCATATACTCCCCCGCTGTACCATTCATAACTTTTCCGTGTAGTATCGCAGAACTGTGTCAAAAATATTGTCAGTTGTGAAAGACGGGTTTTGCACATTTCATGGGAATACGGATGTCGTTTGCGAAATAATAATTAATCGCGCTGTAATCTGTCATAATGTCGCACAGTTGTGAGGCCACTCTGTCAATACACATTTTCAAAATTGCGTACCACTTTTAGTCTGACTCAGACAACCGAATCCCACAATTGCTGTGATCCTCGGACTCTGACATAAAGCCCTGCGAAATATAAATCGTGTACCTACACAGATCATTCAGAAACCCAATTTGTATCGAAGATAGCAGCGATCAAAATTCCTACCTATTCTGTCATAATGTCGAACAGTTGTGAGGCCTCTATGTCAACACATTTTCAAAATGTACGTACCACTTTTAGTCTGCGTCAAAGCTCTGACATCGCTTTTACTTCTTGCAAAGTGCCATAAGCGTACCCACACAAATGAAGTTGAAAACAGTATTTCTCATACAGATGACGAACGTCTACAAAATGATTCTCGGTACTTGAGAGACATCGATAAATTTGGGTAGAAATGAATCGTAAATATTTTGAATATGTTTTCACTTATCGGACTCGTTGTTGACCATCATATTCTGCAGAACACGTGGATTATGATGACAGTCGAAATTTGTCAAAATTCATAAGACAGAGGCTTAATAAGGGGCTAAACATCTGCCGATCACACTTGGCGCATGGTTTGTGACCTGTACTTTGTGACCTGTACTTTACTAATGACGTCATCTGGTCAATGATTGGTTAAAAGTCGGAATACATTATCAGAATGAGTCGCCAATGTTGGAAATGACCCGGACTGTATATTGCAAAGTCGTATTGGTCTGCCGTCTCGAAAGTCACGTATTCAAAGTTAACGTAGGTGAAAGCATCATTTGTGAAAAAACGAAATATTAAAAAATGCTCATGTGATATGTAAATATACAAACATTCATTGAATCTCTTTGATGGAACCTTCATGACAACTTTTGAAGAATTACAAAGAGTGATTTTTGAAATATAATCCTCTTTTAATACTGGATATAACAAAAATACAGTATTTGCTGATATTATTAAGATTTGAAGAAAGCTGAATGGGAATACCAATACAGACCTGAAAAGAAAAGTTTAACTGGGTCGTGACAAAAATTTCATCAAGGTGAAGAATCCATTTTCTAAAAATCAAAATTGAAGATTGTTATACAAAATCATCCAAACAATACACATCAACTATCATCTGAACAAAAAATGAATTGTATTTGAGATCTGCTAGTGGTACGTGTATCTCAGTTACAGATATTTTACCATATTTTTACACTTTTAGTTATCCAAAATGAAAAAAGCAAAAATATCTACATAGGCAAATTTCACCTCTATTTCAATTTAGTAGATACAAGAAACTTACAATGCAAATTCGATTACTTAATAGGAATTGGTTTTTGAAAAAGGTAGGTCAAATTGATCTTTGTATTCTAAAAAATGTGAATATGCAAATTTTCTCAAATTTTCAAAGCACTTGATACCACCACTTCATGGTACATCAAGGTGACTATATTGTTAATGTCATTTTCTATATGTTTCTTGGATGTGGTAAATTATTGTTTTACCACTAATAATACCAATTATTGAACAATTTTCACTACACGTTAATAAGGCCATCCTAGGAAAATTAAGTAGCAAAATTGTCACAGCTCTGACCGGTGGCATCTGAAACAGTGTCCTTTCAACTCTCTAGTCAAAATCTAAGACAAATGTGCTTTACAAAAAACACACACAAAAGTCATATAGTTGAGACATTTACCATGCTTTTATATTTGAACTAAAGATGATGAAAATTAACCTCTAAATTTTGTATCAAATCATTATTGCATAGTAGTACATTCCTAGCAATTGTTACCCAATCACTGCTGGTAGCAGTACCTAGAATTATTCATATAATGAAACTGGGTAAACAAAACTCAAAAATCTTACCATCTCTTTGGCACAATATTAACCCTGACTTCAATTGTGCAACTTGATCCCGCTTTCAGGAGTATATTTTGTCTGTTACACTACTGAAAATCATATTTGGTCCATTTGTTACAAAACAATCACAAAGGTATTGGCATGCACAGTGTACATTTACTTTCCGATGTATCTTTAAGTGTTTATTTGCCTAACAGCACACACTCTTCTTCCTTAATGAGCCATACACGCATGCGCACATCAATATTTGTTGCTGAACGATAATAGAAAGTTATTAAAAACGGATAAAAAATTATTGATTCAGAGTAAGACTACGGTGGACATCGTGTTTTTAAAGGATTGCATGAAAAACAGTATAGAAGCGAGAATAACAACAAGGTGTACTGTATCCATTTTTGTCTATGCTGTACACAAGTTTGATGCTTTCTACTACACTTACAATGTTTGAGGTACACACCATTCTTTAACGTTGCACTTGTTCAAACTTTTACTACAACTAAGACTAATATCAAAGCTATCACAGGATTAGTTTTTAGAAACAAAATTTGACCAAAAAGGTCTAAAATTGCAAATTAAACATTTTTCGGCGTCATAATTTGAATGCATCACATTTTGATCGCAACTACCAGACAAGCATTTTTTGTAAAAAAAAATTGACAAAAATTTAAAAATTGCCTTAAAAATTAAAATTTGTATATTTCTGCACTATTTAAAAAAAAATGTTAAATAGCTTATCACTAGTGACCTATATCCTAAATATCAATGCTGTCTGACCAGCAGTTTTGAAGAAAATTTGTAAAGATTTTTTCACCAAAAATGACAATATTGTCTTCAAAATACAAAGAAGATTTTTAAAAAATTTTTGACAAAAATTAGCAAAATTAGCCTCACAAAAAAAACTTAGCATATTTCCTCACAATTTCAATACATCTGATTAAGGTTATCCCTGGTGACGTGTGCTTCAAATATTAAGAGAGTCGGAAAGGTCGTTTTGAAGAAGAAGCTTTGAATGTAACAAGTTGCTAGACGCCGGACGACAGGCGCTACTCGATTGACGACACACATTCACCTATTAGTGTACTAAAGAAACAAAATACAAAACATTTACCGATGTTTGTAAAGCAAAACGGCCGTCATCCATGTGTTACCTCTATGAGGGGAGTACGTATTTTGAACAGTTCAAATATCTGTCCACGTGGCGCTTTCTACCTTCATGCAATTTGATTTTTGACCAGTCATATCTACGCTATGAAAAAAAACCATGAAAAACAAGACATGACCATCAACAAATCACAGTACTTCTTTGTGCCCTGCAAGAATACATAACACTTTCAAATTGGCTAACATATACAGAAATGGAAACTTTCTATTTCCTGTCATGATTTTCGAATCTGAGTGTGTTAAAAGTTTCTATGAATAGGCAGAAAATGCAAATTGCAGCTAACAGCAAGTTAGCTGAGAAATCTTTCCCTCAAGGATAAACTCCAACCCTCCCCTCAATGCATTTCCCTGTTACTGTCCAGCCGCACAGATCTACATGAACAGAACTTTGTTGACAAATTACAAATTTGTTCGAAAAGTGATGCTTTTGATTATAACAAAACGTTTTCAACATTGCTGGGTAGGTTACAACGGAAGTACCTGAAAAACTACTTGAAAAGTTTGTTTTCAATACCAGCTGGTATTAGGTAGTTAATTTCCAGTACAAAGCAATGCAAACGATATATAGTGGTGCGGCATAACCAAAATTTTCATAAAAATTGTGCATTTTGTGATAAAAGCATGAAATTTGGTACGAATGTAGATTATCATGATAGGAATCAGTTTGGATACCGAGCCACCACGAGTTAAGCCTCGTTCTGGTGTGGCGGCCATTTTTAAATATGGCGACCATCAGTCACTATAAAATCCCATAGTTGCTGCTCTACAGATGATTCTGTGGTGAATAAAGGACGTATTTCCATCATAAATGCCTTTTAAGATTACCATTTGCATATTTTTTGTTTTAAAATCAATTTTGATACAGATCCCTCACAGGTAGAGCCTCGTTCTGGTGTGGCGGCCATTTTTAAATATGACGACCATCAATTACTGTAAAATCCCGTAGTTGCTGCTCTTACGGATGATTCTGCAGTGAATAGTGGATGTATTACCATCATAAATGCATATTAGGATTACTATTTGCATTTTTATTGTTTTATAATTTCATTCTACCAGAAAAACGGGTTCTCTTAATAAAATTATTGACAATATGGTTGCAACAAGGCAAAAGTGGAAGATTCAAATTGTCAAATTGAATACGATGATCAGCTGTCAGCTGTTCTGTCTAGTTAGACTATCAGAAGGTACTATTCAGAGTTTTTTTAATTTATTCTTATTTATAATCGTTGATGCACCAGTTTGAAGCAGTTTTAGAGTTGTAGCTGGTACGTGCGACACTCACCAGGTTTTGCAAATAGGCCTAGATCGGCCCATGGCTGTGGTGGGCAGAGTATGATGCGTCCGAGTGTAAAAACAGCGTGTTCCATGTTCTTCCAATGGATGGAGTGTTCTTGAGTAGAAATATTGAATATGTGCAATATTTTGACATTGACTAATTATCTTTTCTAATTTTTATTAGTCAGCCATTGACAAGTTTTGCAGGGTGTTAAATCACAAGGCCTGACATGGAAAATTGTGGGGAAATTTAACCCAATCTCTTACTCTTGTTCATCTACATTCACGTGTAGGCCTACATACCAAAAAGCACAATGATATTTACTGTAAAACAAACCTTCTAGTTTTAACTTTAAAACAATAACATTTTGGGCGGAAATCTCTTATATATCCCCATAATTGTCAATGTTAGAGATTTATCATGTAACTACAACTAGTACATAAGTGTAGCCGTTTAAATTTTTACCACGTGGAGAACACGATCATATTTTTATATTATTTTTTTGGCTATATGTACCATATTTTATACATCACTTTTCATTATTTATTTCAAATGAAACTGATCTTGTGTAATTTGATATCTATTTCATAATTTAAATATTGGTTTTAGAGTTATTTCAATGGTCTATTGCATAAATATATATATGGATTCATGCCTATAATATTTAGAACATGGTATATTTTGGTACTAATTTCTTGGTCGTACATAATTTGTTGTTGAAATGCAAAAACGTGGCACCATAAATTAAATTGTATTACTCCACTTTATTTTTAACAAACATGAAAGGTAGGGAAAGCAAAGCTAAAGCACAATGCTGCACTTTTGTCCGTCATGTCCGTGCTTGGCACTCCCCGGATCTCTGCTTGCTTTTACATGGCTATTCAGCTGGCGAGTATTTTATTCCTTTCCATGGTGTTTACATAGCCTAGACAACAAGTTTAAACGACAATCCTAAATATTTGCCAATCATTTTCTTGTTATCCACTTGACACATACACCCAAGACCTAAGCACGGTAGTGTTGGCTGGCCAATTATCTGATCAAATGGGAACCTTCCTATACAAACAGTGACACTCCAGTCAAAATTGAAACATAAACCTTAGAGATTTTACGCAGTTAAGTATTCACAATAAATCATTTGCACATTCAGTAACACACAATTACAGAAAAGCTATTACCAAATTTTGAACGTTTTCAACATGCCAGCCCAGCTAAATCTGAACTACTTTATAAAGTACACTGAGTGTAGAAGCAATAATTAGATCGATCAAGTATCAGATACATGCTTTTAAACTATAGAACATCCTTTGATTTAATTCGTAAAGATTAGAAATGATAATTAGATCGGTTCAATACCGAATATATCCTGAAAATATTTTACTGGTGAATGCCATAAAGTACTGAAGAATGGCTAGCTATATTTCTGCTTATTTATGAAATTAAGAAATTATCATTAGAGCAGCTAAATATTGGACATATCCCTATTTTTGTTAATGAAGAAAGTCCAAGCTATATGACATATCTTTAGACACTTATGCTAAGTTATGAAGTTTAGAAACGATAACGAAAGCAGCTAAATATCAGGTATATCTATTCCATAATATTTTGTCAATGAAGAAAGTCCAGCTTTCTGATATATCTATGCAAGTTTTTCTTCAGGAACGCCCTGGTAATTTTAATGTAATGTATAATGTTAAGAAACGATTATTGGACCAGCTAAAGTGTTGAATTAGCTGTGCTCATTGATACAGTTTAGAAAACAAAACCTTTAAAGGCTCAATTCCGCACCTTGCTTGTCATTCAGTTGGTTATATAATTCAGTATAGTGCCTTTCTTTTTTATCTCCATTACAGCGAGTAGAACACATACCATAATTAGTTTTCAAAAATTGTTCTGCCAAATTAAATTAGAGTTCCACATAAGAACTTTTCAGGTCAAATCTTACAAAACAAACTTGAAACAAAATAATTTAATATGCGATGCTGATAATATTTTGAGATCACCCGTGACCATGATTTTGGCTGATTTCTTTCATAAAGACGTGTTTGATAAAAATTTATATGGTTTAGGAAATTTGCTGTATTTGTGTACCCCTTGAAATATGATCCCAGAGGCGACTAAATCTTATTAAGTTCACTTCATATTTTGACATACGTCTGATACAAACAAAACCGATTTCATATAAGCATGATATTGCCTTCTGTATTGTGTGGAGCAAAAACAAATGGTAGAACGTAAGATAAACCGTAATTTGAAATGTAATCTTTTGGGGTATTCGGTAAGTTTTGGTCCCATTTCATGAAAACTGTAACGGATATTTGTATGTTACAAAAGGTCACCTTAAAGAAAAATAAATCGCTTTACTAATGATACCCACAACCAGGTTATGTATAAGTTAGGCTCGGCATATGACTTAAACAAAGACGGGTTCAACAAAAATGTTCGTGGGTCTCAAAATCGTGATTTTGCGGCACCCTTCAACATATGACTGTGACAGCTGTTGCATCCCAATATTTTTTCAGTTAAAAGTCTATTTCATATTTGTGACATGGCCTCGTAGCAAATAAAACAGATGTTACACAAGGCATTGCCCAAAAGTCTATTTCGTATTTGTGAAAGGTTCTTATAGCAAATAAAACATTTCATACAAGGCATTACCCTTTACTATATGTCTAGGTTAAAAATGGTAGAATTTGACGTTTAACAAGAAAGATGCGATTCGCAATACTTTGACTTTACAGTTCCCTTTTCCAATGCTTTTTCTTTAAAAGTCTCTTTCATATTTTGATATGTCTCCGTAGCAAATAAAACAGATGGCATAGGCCTATAGAGAATTGCCCTTTTTAATATGTTTAGGTAAAAATTGGTAGAATTTGAGATAGGCAGTGACAGTAATTTGCAATATAAAGTTTGGGGTATAAGGTAAGTTTGGGTCATATTTTATGAAAGCTATGGAAGATATTGCATATTAAAATATGTTATCTAAAAGAAGAATAAAATCCCTTTCCAATGTTAGCCCACAAGCTAGGTTATGTAAAACAAGTCATCGTTGATGACACAGTCCCCGCTTGTCCATTTTGTTATAACCTTTGGTGTCTAGGTAGCTGTGGTTTAGGTAGCTGTGGAATGACATTGATGCAACGGGTGTATCAGGCCTGTGACTTGCATAATAAAGTAATCTGAGGAACGTTCAATAAATGACTCATCTCTGCCGGTAATGACCACTCAAGGAACTTTTGATTACATCACACATAACAGGGCCCTCACTGCCTCTGGTGTCGTGAAGGCACATACTATACACATGGTTTGGTGGAATTTTCGAAATGGTATGGGATCGGGTATGTTGTTGTAATCAGCCATTTCGGATCATATAATGAAACAAATTAATGTGCACATGAATGCAGCCATTGTATTTTATCTTTGTATCACGTTTGAACAAAATCAGTCCATCCATGAGGGACAGTGACCTATGTTCATGTTTCAAAGACATCAAAAAATCACACCAAAATTGAAATCAAATGGCTGTCTATTGAACATATGGATCATAGCACAAAATTAGAAGACATGCATATGTATGCCATAGTACTTTATCTTTGTACCAAATCTCAACAACATTGGTTAAGAAATATTTGCATATGATTAAGCCTCAAAGACATGAAAAAATCCCAAAATGACCATCTGGCAGCGATATCGGAAAAAAATGACAATCTGGCAGCCATATTGGAACATGTCACAAAGTAAATTGACATGTATATGTATGCCATAGTGCTTGATCTTTGTGCCAAGTTTGGACAAAATGGGTGTAATGACCTTTGAATTACGCTTCAAAGACATGCAAAATTCCAACAAAATGGCAGTTCTGCAGCCATATTGGATCCTATCGCAAACTTAATTGATACATGCATATGTATGCCATAGTGCTTTGCCTTTGTGCCAAATTTGAACAAAATCGGTTCAAGGATGTTTGAGTTATGGTTCAAAGACATGAAAAAATCGCAAAAAATGGCCACCTGTCGGCCATATTGGATCATATCACAAAATAAATTGGTTTTCATATGAAGGGCATAATGTTTTGCTTTTGTGCCAAATTTGAACAGAATCGGTTCAAGGATGTCTGAGTTATGGTCCAAAGACATGAAAAATCACAACAAAATGGCCGCCTCACGCCCATATTGGATTGTATGGCAATATAATTCGACATGCACATGTAGGCCATAGTGTTATGCCTTTGTGCCAAGTTTGAACAGAATCGGTTCAAGGATGTTTGAGTTATGGTCCAAAGACACGAAAAATTGCAAACAAAATGGCCGCCTCGCGGCCATATTGGATTGTATCGCAGAATAATTTGACATGCATATGTAGACCATAGTGTTATGCCTTTGTGCCAAGTTTGAACAGAATCTGTTCAAGGATATGGTCCTAAGACATGAAAAACCGCAACAAAATGGCCGCCTTGCGCCCATATTGCATCGTGTCGCGAAATAATTTGACATAGATATGAAAGACATAATGTTATGCCTTTGTGCCAAGTTTGAACAGAATCGGCTCAAGGATGTCTGACTTACGGTCCAAAGACATGAAAAATCGCAACCAAATGGCCGCCTCGCGCCCATATTGGATCGTATCACAAAATAAATCGATGTGCATCTGTAGGTCATAGTGCTATGCCTTTGTGCCAAGTTTGAACAAAATTGGTTCAGCAGTGTCTGAGAAACTGTTGATGACGGACGGACGGACGGACGCACGCACGGACGCACGGACGGACGCACAGACGGGACCCAATCTACAGGTCCCCGCCGGACTTCGTCCGCGGGACTAAAAATTAGCTCAGCAGATGACTTACAACAAGACAGGTTAAACGAAAATGCATGCGAGTTGGCAATACTGTAATTTTGCGGTACCCTTCAAAGTATGACAGGTAGACCTATAGCATCCAATATTGTTCCTATCAAAGTCTATTTCACATTTTGACATGTCCTTGTAGCAAATAAACAGATGTCATACAAAGCATTGCCTTTTGTGTTATGCCAAGGTAAACAATTGGTAGAATTTCAGATTTTTGGGGTATTGGGTAAGTTTTGGTCCCATTTCATAAAAAAATCTATCAAAGATATTGCATATTACATATGTCATTTAAAGGAGGAATAAATTTCCATTCTAATGATATCCTACAAGTTAGATTACGTTAAAAAAAACTTAGAAGATGACTTACATGTACTACAAGAAAAAGGCACATGGATAGCAAACTGGTTATTTTGCGGTACCGTTCAAAAGTCGACCACAACAGTTATTGCATCCCTATATTTTTTCTGTCAAAATTCTATATTTCGTATTCTAGGGATCCCAAGGTTTCTAAAACGATAGGTTTGTTATCCTGGCGGTGCAAGTAGACTCCTCTGGCCCACGGTCTAACATATCTTGACTGCTTACATAGCGTCATACTTTTATAGGATCTAATACAGTGCATTTTATGCATAAGAATTGTGTTTTTTGCCCGTATTTACCCGTTTAACAAGTCAGGTGGTGAAGGAAATTTAAAATAATTTTCAAATAACACTTTTCACAGTTTCTTATTGAAATTATTCAACCTAAAGTTACCCAACGACTTATGCAGTTGACATTTACTAGGTGAGAAATACCTGTCTGGTAGCCATTTTGGGAAAATGGTTGCCATGGCAACGCTTTGGTAGATTTTCAGTGGCTCGGTATCTGAATTTGTTCAGCACATATTAAGACACATCTGAGCCAAGTTTGGTGCTTTTATCACAAGATGCACAATGGGTTTGCCATGCCGCACCACTAATAGGGATAACACTGTTTACAGCTCACCCTTATAACAGTAAACTGTGTAATGGTATGTACATTTAAGAGTGTTCATCAGTCTAAATATTATTTTTCGATGATTACTCAAATTTAGCAGTATAAAAATACTTAACCAAAGATTAAAAAATAGCGTCAAAGTGACACTGTGCTCACATTTGGTTACACGTGGGAAGCCGGAATGAGTGTATACACAGTATTTCATAGCTTTTATGGACCTTGCGCTTGTGATATTCATAGTCAAGTGCATTTGAAAAAAGTTTGATGCACTGTCCTTTGAAGTGTGCAAAGGTTGGTAACTGTTGCAACTGTTGGTCACACACACTTAGGCAATACAATGCAATCTAGTATATCATACTTAGTGATACAATCTGACATACGACAGTAGAGTTGTCCTCTTATAATATTGTATTGCATAGAATTCATGTAGACAGTATTTGGTTTCTCTAAGGTCTATTGTTGCACAATAGGAGACTATTAAAGGTAACATGTAAGAATGAGCATTGTTTAGAGCTTCAACTGGTAATGATGCCGCCACACCTGCATGATAATGGTATATCCTAAACTGCCATCAAGTTAAACAAGTACTGCAGAATCATAGACAAACGGGGAAACTTCCAAGCAAACACCTATCGAGGAGCCTGTGGCATTACATATGTACATCTGTTTTAAAGCCCTGGTCCAACCAAATTTTAAAGAATCAAACCAGGAATTGGTATAGACGCCATTACGTGACTTACACAGACAAACAATTCCATAAATATACAATATGACAATGGAAAGAAGCAGAAACCTTTCAAACCAAATTTATAAGCAGTTTTTTTCATACAAAATTGTCATATTTACATCTACAGATGTAAGAATTTGTGATTAGTAACCTGACCTTATTGGATTCAAGATCCATTAGCTGTAACTTTTGGTCATTTTTTTATTTTGTTTGTTCTGTGTATCATCTGCAGTTTCTGGTGTGAATCCCTGAAACATTGAGAAATTACTAATATTTAGCTCATAAATATACCCTTTATGAGTATAATCTGCATTGTTATTGTTTTATTGTTCAGTTCCGGACTAGAATACATTTCTCAACAATAACAATGGTCATTTTACATATACAGGCCGTCTTGGCAAGCAAGACACCGGGCATTGGTCATGATGATCGGAATATAGTAAAATTCTGTAGTTGATACATTAAAACAGAGTAGTGATAAATTAGTCAAAAGTTACAGCTAATGTCCCTTTAAGCAGCAAAGTTTACTGTCTATACAGATGACACTTTTTGTGAATATAATTATGTTATCCTGAATCTTGTAAATGAAATACTGGTTGTTTACAAGATCTGCATACCACCCCACTCATGGTGACTTCAATGCAACACTTTTTTGTAAAATATGGTATAATGGCTGCCTTGTCAAGAAACTCTGACCAGTATTAACTGAGATTTTCACTGGGTGTACACTTTTGTTGCTCATTAGCATTTTATTTGGTAATGTTGACTTCATTTGAACAAATACTCATTTACAGTTAAACATATATCTAGCACAAATATCAGGTAAAATGTGCAGCAATTCTCAATTTGTTGCAATTGGACCAGGGACATCAAGAATATAACATGCCACCAATATTTACATTTCGCTCATACACTAGATACATTGAAAATTTCGACATACAACCATTAACTCAGAAACCCTACAGGGAAAAGTATACATTGTTTTCTTCCATGGCCAGATGGCAAGAAGTGGCTATTTACAACTTGATACTCTTCAACATTGACAAATTTATGGGCTATATTTGTTGATGACCAAACCAGCTAAAATCACTTTCACTTTCACCTTTGCTTTCTAGTGAATTTTTTACTGCATTTCAACTCCTAATACAGTTTACCTACTAACTAAATCACCCCATTACGTACTCTATGTTCCTCTAGGTATAAAATCGGCAAAATTAAGACAATCTCTTCTCAAAATTTATTAACTTTGTTCATATCAACGCAATTTGAATAAGTTATGGTTCTACCACTCACTAAAACCTTCATGCTAAATTTCAAACCAGCATTGGAAGTGGTTGTTGTAAAGATATTTTTACCGACAACAAAAAATAAAAATAAAAAAATATTGCAATTGTTCATCTCATTCTGACACAGTAATCTACGTATGAGAACATTTGTAGGGATTTACAAACCAAATTTCAAATCAGACTATTTCTGTACAAGAATTTTTTTTCGTCAACAATTAGGAAATATAAGCTCTTTTTGGTATTTATATACATACCAAATATGAGCTGAAAACACAAAATTGAACATATTTGTCTGAAAATTTAATGCTCCTTTTGTTATGTAGAGAATAACGTTTTGTGACACATGCGTTGCTGAAGGAGGAAATCTTCGATAGTCCACTTCTGGTCGGCATGATCAAAATGGCAAAAATAGCTGCAAAATACATACGGTAATTAAAGATTTTACCATTATTTGAACATATTTACTTAAAATCATCTGCAGGAACATGTCTAAAAAATATCAAATCTATCAGACAAGAAGTTTTTCAGAAACAAATTTTTTGACCAAAAATGGCAAAATTTGGCCCAAAATACAAAATTACCGATTTCAACTTAATTTAAATATATCATATTAGGATAAACCCTAGAAACCTGTTTACTAAATATCAAAGCAATCAGAAAAGTAATTTTCTAGAAAAAAAATGACCAGAAACGAGAACAATTGCCCCCAAAATAAAGATCATATCTCCATAAGATCATATTTCCATAAACCCTTGGAACCTGTATATTAAATATCAAAGCTATCAGATCAGTAGTTTATAGAGAAAAAAATAAATAGCAGAAAATTGCCCCTAAAATACGAAATTCCCGATTTCAACCTAATTTCAATGTATCTTACGAAGATTAACCCTAGAAACTTGTATACCAAATATAACAGCAATCAGACAAGTACTTTTTCAGAAAAAGTTTTTTAGCTAAAAATGAGAAAAACTGCCCAAAAATACAAAATTGCAGATTTCATCAGTATTTGTATACATCAGATTTTGATCAACCTCAGGAACCTGTATACCGAATATCAAAGCTATCAGATCAGTAGTTTTTGGATAAAAAAAATGTTGACCAAAAATTGGGACAATTGCCCCAAATTCCAAATATGAAAATTCACTTTAATTTGTATAAACTTGCTGAGGTCATCCTGAGGAACGTGATAGTCCAACTTTCAAGGCGATCGGACAAGTGATTTCAGAGAAAAAGATTTTTTGACTAAAGAGTGAAGAAATTACCCTAAAATAGAAACACAAATTGCCTCCCAATTTGTACACATCTAATTTAGACTACCTAAAGGAACCTACATACCAAGTTTCAAACAAATCTGATCATTGTTTACTGAATTTTAGCAATTTGCAGGATTTTTTATTTTTTTCCCTTATTTGCATATTTTTGACACTGACATGTTCATTTGAAGAAATTCACATCTCCACCGCTGGGTGCACCTGTACACCAAATACTAAGACGGTAGCATACATACATACATACATACATACATACATACATACACACACACACACACCACACACACACACACACACACACACACACACATACATACATACATACATACATACATACATACATACATACATAACGTACGTACGTACGTACGTACGTACGTACGTACGTACGTACATACATACATACATACATACATACATACATACATACATACATACATACATACATACATACGTACATACGTACGCACATACGTACGCACATACGTACATACATACGCACATACATACATACATACATACATACATACATACATACATACATACATACATACATACATACATACATACATACATACATACATACATACATACATACATACATACATACATACATACATACATACAGACGACATGTAAATGAGATGCAAATGGAATGATTCACCTTATGCGAATTATGAATTTCCTATAGATATAGATAAGCTCAGTTACCAAACAATTTTTGTGATATCTATTTCTACAGCGTACAGCGTACGCCATATAGCCATAACATTAATTAGCAAATGCAAATATCCTCATCATGTTTACAAACCAAAAGCACACATATTTTGGACGACTTGCTCATAAAAATAAAAATATATATCTGAAATGTGTTTCGGAGAAGAAGATCAAAGTTGACAGACAATGACAGATGAAATACAACAGACAACAAGAGGCCACATAATACCTACCATCATATTAGCTACATAATCCTGATAGTGGAGCTTATTATAATATGTCCCTTCTTTTGTTGGCTATAGTATCTTAGCGTTTCTCTTGGACAACATACTCTGTATTGAACACGATTGGAACTAATTTGGGATAATTGGATTTTCATATTTTTCAAATTTCTCAAAAGTGTTTGGTGCCCTATAACTGAATGTTGCAATATTGCAAATTACTCATAAAACAAGTGTATAGTGTGAAAAGAAAAGCAGATGAAACTACATTTGTAGATTAAATCGACATTACTTCACCATCCAATTATCCCAAATTAGTTCCAATCATGTTATTGATAAATAATCTAGAACTTTACGAAAATGGCTTTTCATATGAAACCAATCTAGTCAGAGGAATTCCTAATGAGTATTTATTTCTTACCACACACTTTTCAATTACGACATTCACAATGACATAGTCTCCACTTGTATTGGAAGTTTGTCTGCATGACTGATTAATAAAAATATTTTTTCTGCATAAACGGTGGCTGCTCTTCCCGTAGTTCACCTTTATTCAACAACAGAATTATGAAAGCTAATTACAACAAAAATGCATTTAACAAAACTGTATGCGATGCATTTATTGAACTGCCGTGGTTTTTTTTGAACTGTCAAATTTGGACTGTCACAGTTTTGAACTATGATTGTGAAAGTCAGGAAATTTCAGAGTCAGATTCAAAGTAATTGCCTTACAAACTTCCAGAGCTGACATTCGTTCTTGCGGCCACTTTTTATTCAATACAACAGTAACATAACAACAGTACAGGTCATATTAAAGCGCATTTTCATTCATTAAAGACACCATCAACAAAATGAAGCATGTCCATTTTGCAGCAATATTGGAGCTATTGTTATAATGATTTATGTCCAAATGTAAGTTATAATGCTTTGTCTTTGTGCCAAATTTGAAAAACATTGTTCAAAACCTGTCCGTACTGGCTATAAATATCAAATACAGGAAACAAAATGGCAATCATGCCGTCATATTAGATTGTATCAAAAACAAACAAGCCTTCAATATATGTATGATAAAGGGAGTAATCCTTGTATCAAGTTTGAATAAAATCGCTCCACGTATCTCTGAGATATTTGCGTGAACGGACACATCGCATGCACGACACACGCATGCATGCACAGCACAGACATGACCAAACCTATATTATAGTCCCCCTGACATGGTATGTGGAGACTAAGAAACTGTTCATTTTTGGTGAATAATCATGTATTACGAGAGACGTGAACAACATTAAAAACGTTAACGACAAACTTCGAAGACTTTTAGCCTTCATTTGTATGTGTCCTGATGTGACGTGCTAGATTTCCACTCCGTGCATATCCCTTTTCACACACTTTGCAGACAAATGGTTTTTCATTTGTATGTCTCCTGATGTGATCTTTGAGAGAACTACTACGTGTAAAACCCTTACCACATACTTTGCAGACAAATGGCTTTTCGTTTGTATGTATCCTGATGTGACGTTTTAGATGCCCACTCGTGCAAAACCATTTCCACATACTTTGCAGACAAATGGCTTTTCCTTTGTATGTATCCGGATATGATTATTAAGAGTACTATTATGTGTAAAACCCTTACCACATACTTTGCAGAGAAATGGTTTCTCATTCGTATGCGTCCTGATGTGAACTTTGAGAGTATAACTCTGTGTAAAACCCTTACCACACACTTTGCAAAGAAATGGTTTTTCATTTGTGTGTGTCCTGATGTGACATTTTAGAGTACTACTATGTGTAAAGCCGTTACCACATACTTTGCAGACAAATGGCTTTTCATTTGTATGTGTCCTGGTGTGAACTTTGAGAAGCGAACTATGTGCAAAACCCTTACCACATACTCTGCAGACAAATGGCTTTTCATTTGTATGTGTTGTGATGTGATAATTGAGAACACCACTATGTGTGAAACCCTTACCACATACTTTGCAGACAAATGGCTTTTCATTTGTATGTGTCCTGATGTGACTTTTGAGAGTATAACTCTGTGTAAAACCCTTACCACATACTTTGCAGACAAATGGCTTTTCGTTTGTATGTGTCCTGATGTGACGTTTTAGATGCCCACTCTGTGTAAAAACCTTACCACATACTTTGCAGACAAATGGCTTTTCCTTAGTATGTATCCTGATGTGACATTTTAGATGTCCTCTCTCTGTAAAACCCTTACCACATACTTTGCAGATGAATGGCTTTTCATTTGTATGCGTCCTGATGTGACGTTTTAGATCTCCACTCTGTGTAAAACCCTTACCACATACTTTGCAAACAAATGGCTTTTCGTTTGTATGTGTCCTGGTGTGACGTTTGATAGATGCCCACTCTGTGTAAAACCCTTACCACATACTTTGCAGAGAAATGGTTTTTGATTTGTATGTGTCCTGATATGACGTTTTAGATCTCCACTCTGTATAAAACCCTTACCACATACTCTGCAGAGAAATGGTTTTTCATTTGTATGTGTCGTGATGTGATAATTGAGATTACCACTATGTGTGAAACCCTTACGACATACTTTGCAGACAAATGGCTTTTCATTTGTATGTGTCCTGATGTGACGTTTTAGATCTCCACTCGTGTAAAACCCTTACCACATACTTTGCAGAGAAATGGCTTTTCATTTGTATGTGTCCTGATCTGAACTTTTTGATGTCCACTTATTGCGAAACCCTTACAACTCACTTTGCAGCCAAATGGCTCTTCACGTGTATGTGTCCCAGCGTGGATTTTGAGGTTGTTACTGCTGTTGAAGCCCTTACGGCATACTTTGCAGACAAACTTCTGTTCATCAATATGAATCAGTGTGTGGTGTAACCTATTTTCATCATGTTTAAAACTTTTTCCACACTCTTCACAAATCAATGGCATTTTCTTTCCTTTAGTCAACTTATGACTTTGTTCACGTTCTATATTTGTAAAAGTCTTGTCACGATCTTTTACGAGAGAGGTTCTTAATTCAGAAAAAACTTTCCGTCTCGTTTATGTTTTCCGAACATTTCTTCCCTTGCTGGTTGAACTTGCGTTGTAAAAAGACATTTACAACAGGCTTCTATGAATATTCTGAAATATAAGAATAATTTTAATAATTGTCTAAGAGTTCTAACATAAATGTAATGAGAAGATTTCGTGAATTTTATATTATATCGCAGCATTGCGAAATTTCCGGGTTTACAGTTGACACATCACAAAGTATCTTTGACCATGAATCGTATGGCCTGGCAAATATTTCATAAAAGTTGAATGCAGTCATATCTTCAAGATCAATCTTGGCCCTTCATATAAGGTTCTCAAAAACATTTGTTTGTTTGATCAAACCCTTCATCATGAACAAAAGTTCAAAAGATTAAAATCTTATTTGTCAGACAGGAGGTACAATATAAAGTTTGAATAGACAACTGAATAATTCTCACGTAAACACAACATGATGCACATACTGATAATGGGTGAAATTTCGTGATTTTGAAATATGAAAATGTAAAATTTAGTTATTGCTATTTCCCTATCTACATTTTTTTGACAATTTTCATTTTCTGTGAATGTATGACCCATAAATTGATAGAGTACGTTAGCATGACCTATATCCAAGCTTCTAGGGATATAATTGCATGAATCGGTTATCATAGTTTGATGTTTAGTATAAACAGATTTGTACACGGAGGGAAATGAGTTAAGTACCGCAGTACTCACAACTGTAATATAAATGACAATTAAAAAATATGCTGCACTAAAATATCTAAACCTAATCGTATAAGCGATGAAATGGTTTTTAATTTTGAGTCATATAGACGGCTGTACAGCTAGCCACTATCTTAAAACTATGCAAATAAACGCGTCAAACTATTAAATAGTAACACGTATTTTACAAATTGTCTTTAACAAAATTTTTGAAAGCAAAATAAAAAATAGCGCCAAGGACACTGTCTCGCAGCCATTGATAAGAAATTATGTACAAATTTATAATTTTTTACTAAAAATAGACTGTACATATCACTTTTATATAAGAAGTAAAAAATTTCTTAATAGCTCAACACTCTTATATATGTATATGTATGTACATATCATACGTAAGTATGTAAGAATCCTTCCACTTATTCTGTCTGATGATTGCAGGATACATGAAACTTAAGAGACAGATATCATATATATATATATATATATATATATATATATATATATATATATATATATATATATATATATATATATATCACATGCGCGGGTCAAGTTTGAAGTTTGTCGTCTCAATAAATTATCTGACATGAAAATGCAAAATATCTTTCAATTATACAACATAATTGTCTCATCAATATACATAGCAATACTTTTTAGAGCCCTTCAAGCTATATCCCTGAATGGGAAAGGTACTTAAAAATGCATATTAGTAACTTGCTTTTTTAAAATATGCTAAAAACTTACATTGACATTTTATCATATTCCATCAATGTACATGTAAGGTTTCATCGACTTTATCAATCAATGTATATCTCTTATTAGAAAAGGTCGTTGAATATGCAAATTAGTAATAAGATGTTCTACAAAATCAAAACTGACTGTTGATAATATTATATCATGGTATCTACAATATACATAGCAATATTCTTCAACTATAGTCAAATCAATCCAGATATATATCCCTAAATGGGAAAGTTAGTTAAATAGGCAAATCATAATAAGCTTAAATGAAAATGCTAAATAGCTTCAATTTTTATTACATGCCTCGTATATGGAACGTCGCTCGTTCCGGGATTCAATGGTAACTCGATGATGACATCACGGGTTGCATAGACATCCTTCGACTGAAAGTAAACTAGTAAATTAACCAAATTGTTCTATTTTAACGGATTTTCGTCTGACATGGAAAAGAAGTATGTGATTGTCATTTGCAAATAAACCTAAACATTTTGAGTGAAAACTATGTACGAGCATCATCGTAAACCACGCGCCTCTTTACGGCAACAGATTAGCGTAGGTCAGCGGCGCGGAAATTATGTTCTGGCTCGCGAGAATGTGTAAGAGAGGCATGTAATAAACAGTATAACCCGAACAAGGGACTACGTACTCTCGAGGCAGTAGACCATTTACCCTCCTTTACGTCGGGCAAATGGTCCTTTGTTTGGGCTATAATATATAATATCGTAAAATCTTCTTCACGTTTTGTCAACTTTAATTAGACCAATCCAGATATATATCTCAAATTAGAAAAGTTTGTTGTATATGTTAATTAGTAATTAGATGTTCTACAAATCTAAATCGACTTTTGGTCTTTATAGTTTCTACAAATGTACAGTGAAAGTGTTGTCAATGTTGATCAAGTCAATCCAGATGTATATCCCTAATTAGGAAAACTCATTAAATATGCAAATTGGGAATCGATTTTAGTAAAAATACTTAATGACTTTCAATAATGTTGTATCATAGTATCTTCCAAGTACATTGAGAGTTTCGTCAACTTTGATCGAGTCAATCAAGATATATAACCCCTAATTAGGATAGTTCATTAAATATGAAAATTAGGAACTAGCTAAAGTTAAAATGCGTGATCACTTTCAGTGATCATAAATCATAGTATCTATCTTAATGATGAATAAAGTTTCGTCAATTATGATGGAGTTAATGCAGATAAATATGCCTAATTAGGGAATTCGTCAAATATGCAAATTATCCTTTAACCTTCATGTCACATCGTTATGTCTTTCATGGGGATAAATCCTTGTGTAGTCAACATTTGTAGCAAATGTCAACCAATTCTGTGCAGCCGTTTTCATTGTAAGTCTGTTTTTCAAAAGTTATTAAGTATGCGCATTAGCATTAAATATACAAGCCACTCTAACCAAAATCTAATCAGCTCTTGCCATAATCATATAGTACCTGTCTACCAAATTTGACTTGAATCTGTTCAGAAATTCTTGAGATATAGTGTAAACAGACAGACAGACAGAGAGAAAGACACATAAACACACGGATACAGACACACACAGAGACAGACAGATATCGGTGCGACATTAGTTCATGTGTGTGAATACGTGAGCTAAAAAGTGGTGGTGTACAGATAGTTAGATGCGTTGCTCAAATTGAGTTAGCGGGCGTCTCTAAAGATACCGGCTGGAATGTCAAGGGTTGCAGAGTAGCCTCGTTCGGAAAAAAGTGCATACAGTTCGACATATTCAAGTTCCCTGAAGTTCACCAACAAGAGTTCACATATTGTTTTAAATCTTGACTTCTGTAACGAGCGATGGCGGCTACACAGCCAACACCATAGCAAAAGCCGGCGAAAAGCTACGATTATTGCAGTTGCTCAACGTTTTGACCTGTTTGCGTGCCTGTAACACCGATGAAGTCAGGTATCGTTGTCTCAGAGACACTGACTCATCAACGCCCGCCAGTTTCGTAGTCAAACTTGGATATTGAATAGTGGGATACTTTAACTTCCGCCGCCGTTAAATACTGCTTTTTCGCTTGTTGGAAAACAGGTTTTGCTCTTCCTCAAAAGGTTACTCTGTTGTCACAGGCACTCGTTAGCTGGGTACTCTGCTAGACCGATCGATTTTCTGCTGGATATATCGATCCCATAGTCGATATGCCCGCCACTGCAACGAGCGCCTGTGTCTGTCGCACTTAAAATAGTTTTCTGTGCATAATAGGTGGTTCCGCCCTCACACCTTGTGTTGTTCAAAATTCAATAGACAGTCCCAGGGGGTAGGTAGCACAGTCACCTGTGGTATATTCCGCTCTGCGTCTATACGCCCCATAGATGTGTGTACATATGCCTGAGGTTCTTCTCAGGCATATGTACACACGTCTATGGGGCGCATAGACGATGAGCGGAATAGACCACAGGCGACTGTTGTTGTTAGTAATAAGTCTACTCACACCTTAATTAGTGCATAATAACAAACTTATTTTAGCTTGAAAGTGAAGCTCATAAAAATAATGCTTAAAGATACAGCTAGTGGGGCGTAAAACCAACCAAACCATGGAGCGTGTTTGGGAATGAGGGATCATTCTATGCCTGTTGCACATAGGTTGACTCCACGGTTACGTGTGGTTCGATACATATCGGTCGCCGCGTGGTATGCCTAGAAAAACCACGCGGCGGCCCCTATGTATCGAACCACACGTAACTGTGAGTAGAAGTGTTGTCGGAGATAAGCAGGATAAGCTTCGGAGGAGGCGAGCGTTGCGCAGTAAATTAGTGGAAGGCTCATAAGAATGAGGCAGTCGGTAAGTCTGATACAACAAGTTCGATATAAAGGCTCACGTTACAACACTTGTGGTCAAACAAGCACATTAGCTTGAGTCTTAGTTACCTTACCGGCATGAGGCGATGAGATGTATATTGTGCTGGTAAAGTCCACACCAGTAAAAGTGAACGATGATGCTTCATTTACCCGGGATTTCTGGGGAGTGGCTTGGACTGGATCCTAATATGGCTTACCAATATCTTCAAATAGTTAGCATATTTGCATATCGTATCTTTGGGATCCAGTGCTGTTGACGTAGATGAGAAACCGTTGATTGCATAGTGTGGTTTGAGGTCACTTTAACCCCAACAAATGGTGCATGATTATCACAACCTACAAACGTTTCCTGTCTTCATTTACGCCCCTTGCCGACGCTCAGGACGAAGGTCACAAATAGACTTTTTCCCGGTTATGCCGCAATGCATGCAGTGGCTATATCAAACACCGTATAAATAAATAACAAAAACTGCCCAGTTATAGCACACTACACTGACACGCCAATCTGGTTTGAAACGTTTTATTATAGAAAAACAAATTACTGTTATACAAACGTTTAAAATTATATCAATATAACAACATCAGCAAGCAATGGGCACCTACTTGCCAATGAGAACAGATAGCTAACACATGCTTTAAAAAACTCGATAATCGTAACTTTGAAAAATAATCTTTGCATTTAAAATAAAATACAAAAGATAAATTTATTTATTTATGTGTGCTATTGTGTGCCACAGTATTTAATTTGTCGACAAACATCGATTTTTTTATTTTTCAAAGTCAAGATTATCGAGTTTTCAAAGCAGTGTTAGCTGTCTGTTCTCATGCGCAAGTAGGTGCCCATTTGCTCGCTGATGTTCTCATACTGTATTGTAACAATTTGAAACTTGGTGTGTAACAAGTATTTTTGTTTTCCTGCAATAAAATGTTTCAAACCAGATTGGCGTATCAGTGTAGTTTGTTACTAGGCAGTTTTTGCTGATTTATTTTGACTGCCCACAAGCAGCGTTGAAGCCGATCTTGTGCCATCTGACTCCTTTAATGTTGTCGACTACAACTAGCTAGCTAGCTACAACTAAAACCAATTAGTGTATAAAGCAGTTTTATTGCAGTTCACTGCAAAGCTTTGCTGCGCTGTCTAATACTGACCAGATATGAACTGAAAATGCTCACGTGTTTCATTATATATTGCAGTTATGTGTGAATTTGAACCTTTGCCACATGTTTGCAACTTCATTGAAATTATCATGACCAACATAATGAACAATATTCACCCCATTAATTCTAAAAGTCCATGAAGTATATAAATATGTAATTAGCTGAAATAAAATATTCAATTTCTGTGACTGCTGTCATTGTATCACCACTTTATATAGCAAGTGTAATTACCTTTGGCCCAGTCCTTCAAGCCATATATACCAAACTGTGAAAGCTCATTAGATATGCAACTTACAAATTAGATGACCTGAAAATGTGAAATGACTTTCAATATTGTTTTAACCTGGTATAATCATCAATGTACATAGCATGTTTTGCCAACTTTGATCAAGTGAATCTCAATATTTTAGATATCTACAAACTGAGTAAATATTGTACTTGTATGTTTGTTTATGATTTGAAGCATAACAATCTTCCTCATACAGTTGAACACTATTTTGAGATTCCAAAGCACTCGTATCCAACACGTTTAACACAAGTTGAAAATTTTCGTATTCCAGGCTCAAATTTGACAATTTCACAACATAACATTAGGTATGCAGCTGTGAAACACTGGAATTCGCTGCCTGACTATCTCAAACAATTATCAAGTAGACAAGTTTTCAAGTCTGCATTGAAACATCACTTACTGAATTTACATAAAACTGTGTTTGTTTCTATCCTCCATCACACTTAAGCTTGTACTGAAAGTTATTAGTATACTCACGGGCCATGAAATAGACTAGTTCTTTTATACTATTTTCATTGTCCCCACCAGATTTTACAATATTGCAGTGTTCTTTTCTTTTCTTTGACTTTGTACAACTTAAGTAATACACAGTTTCTGATAATTTTCATTATTGTACATACTGTGAAGCATTTGGTGAAATAAAGCATTCATTCAATTAACGAATATCATTGACAATGCAAATTAGGAATTCGCTGAAGAAAAATGCTTAATGACTTTCAATAATCTTGTGTGATAGTGTCGTTAATGTGTATAGCAAGTTGCGTCAACTTTAGTCCAGTCAATCCAGATATATATCTCTAATTAAGAAAGTTCATTAAATATGCAAATAAGAAATTCGCTGAAGTAAAAGTGCTTAATAATTTTCAAAAATTTTGTATCATCGTATCTTCAATGTACATTACAAGTTTCATTAACTGTGGTCAAGTTAATTCATGTATATAAAACTAATTAGAAAGTTCATTAAATATGAAAATTAAGAATGGGCTGAAGAGAAAATGCTAAATAACTTTTAATGATATCGTATTATTGTGTCTTTAATGTAAATAGCAAGTTTCATCAATTTCCATTAAGTCAATTCAGATATATATCCCTAATTAGCAAAGTTCGCGAATTAGCAACTATCTTTCATGTCACCCCTTAATGGTTCCCACGGCTAATATATCTTAGTGTGATCAACATTTGTAGCAAGTCTCATGAAATTGTGAGCAGTCCTTCTCAATGTTTAGCCGTTTTTTCTAAAATCATTAATTATGCTAGTGAGCAAACGTAAGCAAACCACAACCACCCAAAACTAATCAGTTCTCGCCATTTGCAAACTGAATCTATGTACCAAATTTGATTCTGATCTGATAAGCAGTTTTTGAGATATCGAGCGCAAAGACAGACAGATACACACACATAGTTACACAGACACATAGACAGACACACAGACATCGCTGTGACATATGTTGACGTGTGTGAACACTGAGCAAAAGTGGAGTGCAAAGTTTGCTTGAGTCCATTATGAGCCGGGATGGGGTGCATTATTGCTATTATTTTATAGTTTTGGCAATGCCAGTGAATTTACGTAGTTGTAGAAAACGATAAAAAAGGAAATTTAAACTGAGTTTGAAGCCAGTGAGCGTCGTCCAGCATGATCGGCCCTGACTCTGTACATATTACATGCACTCCACACTTGCACAGTGCATTGCACTGAACACGCGTTCAGCACAAAAAATGACCAGCACTTTCACGGTTCATTTTGAATTGAAAAACGATGTATTTTCGAAGGAAATGAAACGTAACTGCATCCCTACCGTCTATATTGAACTTGAAACATCACATTTAAATATCATGCCATTCAAAAAGCCGACACGGTGAAATGCCAGAGATGAAGAAAACGGAATGTTCATGCATCGACATCAGCATGATCAGCGAGCTGCATGCCATGGTATCAGCTGATCAATACGATCATTATTATGTCGCTAGTAGTACAGCATTCATTGCAAACGATATCAACAGAGTTCAACATTGTTATTCAATGTTTGTATTTCAATAATAATTGTGTCTATAAATTTAATTTTCGATGGCTTCTTGAGAAGAGCTATTTTATTTCGGCGAACAACAGAACTTGACGTAAACGGGTGCTTGAAAGGTACAGTTGACAAACATACTGGAGGTTTCGGTACCGTCGCGATATCGAGAACACGATGAATGAAAAAACGATGAATGAAAGTTGTCTCCGATTACAGTCAGTGCATCAGAATTAGGTGGCCGAGATGTTAGATCAACGGAGAGTCAACGGTCGTCATGATTGTTGGTAGTAGCTGACCTTGGACCGAGACCTTGAATGGCTCCGTAGTATATCCGTAGACACTTCCGGTCAAGGTTGATGACAGCAAGCTGCCGTTGTTGGCCCGTTTACGGCTGGTTCGAGTAGCCTTTCATGCTTGCATCGTTTACATGGCCACTGACATACATAATATGCCATGTGTCAAACCCAGTATCGTCTAGGAGTATGCAAACGTACTGAGTTCTGTTTCACCTATACGGCAACGAAGCGAACCATGTTGTCAACAAACGTGGTAGTACAACCAGCGGGAGCGCCAGCCAGACAGACGACAAATGCGTGCGTGAAGACTCAAAAATGTGATAAATCGTTCAGTAAAACATTATTATCAATATTGTGCACCATTATCAAGATTTGTGGTTTTGTGTATTACATGGTTTATCCGATACTTTCCCTCCTTTTAAATGCGCAGTCCTTTTTTCGTTTTCCAAAACAAAACTTGCTCGCTGTGGGGCCGCAATGCTGAATAATGGAATACATTATCAGTAATAATGTATGGGTATGACGTCACAAAATTCACTGGTATTGACAAAGCTATAATAATATATAATATCGTAAAATCTTCAATGTACACAGCACGTTTTGTCAACTTTGATTAAACCAATCCACATATATATCTCCAATTAGGAAAGTTTGTTGTATATGTAAACAAGATGCTTCGCAAAACCCTACTGAATGAATGTTTGTGAAAGAGATAACTGGAAATGCATGATATGATGCTTGTACTGTCGGGAGTAGTCAGATCTGACCGTCGTCAGTCTAGTGAAAAAAATGACACCGCAGCATCTCACAAAAAAAAATCCATACCTGCCCTGTGAAGCTGAAGTGAGTATGAGGATGACGCCAATTTTACACTCGCAAGTGTTTATCTCACCTGAAATACACACAGCAAGTTGATTACAAAGTTGCACATTCCCAAAAAGGCAATTAGGGTAAACTATTTTACAGAATCGGTTTGGAGACCATGACGTGATTAAGCCTCTCCTTGTTTTTTTCAGTTATTAGTTATTTTGTAATATACAGAAAGAGTTGATGATTGATATCTTTCAATCCCTTCCATATTATAGTATCATTTGTCCGAAAATGAAAATAAGGAAGGTCGGGAAGAAATGATCAAATAATAAAATTATGTGGGGTACACACTTATCAAAGACTTCGCAAACTGGCCAATCTCCCAATTTTAGCCATTGTGGTCCACGCCACCATAGCGTGCTTTCAGCTAGTTGTGACGTCAGAATGCCGCGAGACAATAGATCGGCTGGATTATCAGTTGTAGGACAGTATTTGTACTCACCAATGAGTTCATTGGCCTTGATTTCAGTAATTCGATTGCTAACGAAACATGGCAACTTCTTATTGTTTTGCAACCAGTATAGGACGGCCTGACTATCAGACCACAAATAACACTTGTCAATACTAATTTGTTCGTTGAGACTGGAGTGAACAAATTTCAGAAGACGAGATCCTAACAAAACTCCTATGAGTTCTGCGCGTGGTATTGTCAAAGGTTTGACTGGAGTCACTCTACTTTTGGAAAGTACAAGGGCAGTTTCGCGCGTCTGCGGATTGCGTAAATAAACTGCTGCGCCGTAGGCCTTCTTGCTAGCGTCAGAAAAAGCGTGTAATTCGAATTTGCTTTCTTTGGTATCTGAGTTGAATGGGTAACGTGGGATTTGTATTTCGGAAACTGTTTGTAATTCGTGGCATATCTTAACCCATTCGTTTCGAAGATCGCTTTGTAGCGGTTCGTCCCACTGAACTTGTGCTTTCCACAATTTCTGGACGAAAATCTTAGCGTTGATATGTACGGGAGTAATGAAACCGAGAGGATCGTACAAACTTGCAGTTGCTCTAACAATTTCTCGTTTCGTAACAAGTGGTTCGCTTTCTGTTGTTTTGTCTAAATCTTTATCTGGGTAGCGAAGTGCATCTGATTCTGTATCCCAGCGTAAACCAAGTACATTTGCGATGCTATCTGAACACGGAATATTTGCCTTTGCAACAATTTCTTTCAACTCAGCGCAGTTAGTAGCCCATTCGCAGTTAAGCCTGATATAGATTAATGCCGCTTGATTTATGAGATTATTGCCTCGGTATGATAATCTATGAGTTTCTGTTCAGAGTCGCGTCCACTCAAAACATTATCAACATAGATATTTTTGCTTAGATCTACGGCAGTTTCAGATCCGTCATTTTCTAAGTGAAACTTGACGGTTGCGTTCAAAATGAACGGCGAACATGCGGCACCAAACAACACGACTTTAAAGCGGTAAATACAAAATGGACTGTTTGGATCGTCAGGGTCCGATAACCACATGAATTTTGTGAAATCACGATCGGACTCCTCTAGGCCTACTTGTAAGAATGCCTTCTCAATATCTGCGGAACGCCAAATTTGTGCATGCGGAAACGGAGCATAATCGAAGCAAGATCATTTAGTAGCGATGGCCCTGCGTCTAAGCAGTCGTTTAGACTGGGGTTGTTTCCGACCTTGCAGCTACAGTCGTAAACTATTCTGATAGGCGTTGTATCGGAATTTTTCTTTACGGGATGATGAGGTAAATAATGGCCTGAACTTACATCATCATTAGTAACTATCTCTATGAAACCGCGTTCCAACTGATTTGTGATTAGTTTGTCGTACACTTGTCTAATCTCCGGTGTTAATCTTTGTACCATCGTGCGGGTTCGTTTTTCGCAAACATTTCGATTTGTCGGCAATGCGGGGTGGTCTTGGCGCCAGGGAAGTTTAGCAACGTATCGGTTGTTTTCAGAGCGAAGTTTGTTTTTGGTATAACTGTCATACGTAACTTCCTGTTGACTAACATGGTCGTCAGTAATGCCAATACTCTCAACATTCCAGAAGTTTTGAAGCAAGCTATTTTCCCCAGAAGTATGTGTGGCAACATGCATTACAGTAGAGGTGGGGAGGGAACTGGAATTTGGATGTGACAAGGGCCCAGACAACAAATAACCCAATTTAGAAGACACAGCAGTGGGTCCCTGTCCACGGATAACGTGATCGCCAACAAATGAATAATAGAAATCTGCTCCTACCAAAATTGAAACTTCGAAATCGTACGCATCAGATACAGGGTGTGCTAATTCCAACTCTCGCAAATACGATAATCTGACAATCCTAGCACTAGACTTCAAATGGTTTCTAAGTGGTGTAGTTATCTGAGGTACAATTAAAGCACGTATATTAACATTACAACCATTAGGTATAATTACCGTAATTTCTGCAATCTTCATTGATCGTAAACCAGTGGATTTCGCTCCAAGTGTGGAGACGTTTATGAGCTCAGAGTCACAGTTATTAAAGTCTATACCGATTGCTCTGGCGGTACGTTCAGTGATGAAACTTCTCTGCGACCCGTCGTCAAAGAGTAGCGTTGCCGATTCAGACATCGTTGATCCTCTAGCCTTGATGTCTGCGATGGCGGTCTTCAGTAGCACCGATGAATTTCGGCTGACATCGGACGATACCAAGGTACGAACGTCATCCCTCGTTGCGGCTGGGCGTTTTGGTGTCTCTCCGGTGCATATTGCTGTGTGGTGTTTGCGCTTACAGACCTGGCACTTGTATTTCGATTTGCAGTCTGAAACACGATGAGTACCACTAAGGCAGTTGAAGCACAGTTTGTCTCGTTTGACGATTTCTAGTCGTTTTGTCTTGTCGGTGACAACCGTGCAATCTGTAGGTTTATGCCCTGTCTTCTTACAAAACGCACAGTGCTGTGGTTTCGATGCCTTCTGACGAGTTGTTGTCAGAAAGGCGGCGGTAGCAGGTGGTTGATCGGTAAGATCGAGTTCAAAGTCAATAGTAGTCTCACCTGCTCTGTCGGCTTCTATTTCTCGTTGAATTGATTCTCTTAGACTCGTTAATGTCCAAGCTTCATCTCCCTTGTCTCTGGAGATCTGTTTTCGGACGTTCGCAGGCAGTTTCTCTAGGATTATCGGAATCAGCAGATCTCCGAAAGTGTCATCTGATTTGCCGAGTGCGTTCAGTCCGCGAATGTAACCTTCCATATTGTCGTGAAATGTTACTAAACTGTTCAGAGTTCCGGTTGGCCTCTCGAGTTGCCATAACGCCTTCATGTAAGCGTTGATTATCGTCTGAGGTTTACCATACCTTTTCGTGAGTACGTCGACTGCTTGCAGGTAGTGGTCATTGGTCAGTGGTAACATTTGGATGGCTCGTTCTGCTTCGTCACGGAGATGTGCCCGCAAATATCGGAATTTTTGGACACCACTTAAACTTGTATCGTTGTGGACGGCAGCATCAAATCCATCTTTGAAACTTTGCCAGGTGAGAATGTCACCACTGAAAGGAGTCAGCGTCAGCTTCGGTAAGATGACTTTTCTTGTCGTTTGTTGACTGGAATCTGGGGGTTGACTTACGTGAGTGCTCTCTGGTGTGGGACTGCTGGTGTTGGCTGGGGTTGAAGGATTTGCTAGGCGTTGTAGAAATCCCTCGAATCTCACCAAGTCCTCGTTGACTTTAATCACGTAATCGTCTGCTTCTTCGAATTCTCTGTTGTAATCGTCGTCATTTTCGATATTGTTGAGGATTTGTTCATCTAAGGCTTTGATCTTCTGGATTTTCGTCGCCATACTCGCAATGGTAGCTTTCAGCGAATCGATCTTGCTGGGTTGTAGTGGAGTATCGGAGTTGACGATTTCTTCAGCCTTGTTGATGAGTTTGGTCATCTGCGAGCGGTGGCCCCTTCTGCAACGTTTGTCTTTCTCTATGTCGGACATCTTGGTATCCTGGTCTCGGCACCAACAAATGTGGGGTACACACTTGGGGATAGGTTCGGTTAGAGAGAGACAGAATAGGCCGGAGACAGCTTTGTATTGTGTCTTAGTATGACCAAGTTCAAATCTTGACCTTTATTACTATCACAGGTCCATATATACAGTGTAGTATGAATAATCATTAGAATCAATGAATGACACGACTACCTAATGACACGCCCAATGCATAATCTAAATAATTAGTAAAGGAAAGGTGGGCGGAGCTACACCATACATGTGATTCCCAACAAATTATGATTCTCCAGCATCTTGTGTTCATTGTGTCTCTTCGGTCATTGGAGCTCAGGCAACTTGTGTTTAGAAGGGTACAGTTAGATTTAGGTGGGTGAGATTCTTGAATCTCCAGGTGAATTCATGATGTTGTAGCTGAGGGACAGTTTCAAATAGGGTCAATAATAGATCTACGGCTTGCTGATTTTCACCTTGAGTTATCTTATTTCAAACTGTAGCCTATAACATGGTATTCACAGCTACACGTAAAATGTCACCTTGACTTTCATTCATTCATTCTTCATCAGTTTTGTTAAAAGCATACCAAGCAATAAATAATGTTTATTTAATATTTATTTCTGGGCAACCCTAAAAATTCAAGTAGATGCCAAATTTATTTCACGCTATATTTGTACACTTGGTATTTCTGGATACACTGGTATATTTCCTATATCAATGATATACATGTATAGCATTGAACAAAATTTCATCTACTGATGTTTGCCTGCATATTCATGTAGTATTTGAAATAAACAACCTAATGTGCTACACTGTTTTCATGATATTGAAGATGTCATAATTTCTTTCGAGAGAGAGTGGAGATACCATAGCCAAAAAAAGTGACTTGTGTGTTGAAGAATAAATTATGCAGATGTTAAGGTATGAGTCATTGCTAAAGGAACGAGTAAAGTGTTGTTTATGACCTGAAAAGATACAGACGTGTTGAAAATTATAACTATCAACAAACAAAAGTGCAAATAGTTATCCTGGATTTCATGGAAATGTGTCAGGACTTTCCCTCATTCAATCTTTGTGAGTTTTTTGTGAGTTAAAGTTGTCATTTATATAACTTTTAATGTTGAAAAATGATCAATTCATTAAAATGTTCGTTGTCTGCTCGCAAAGTGATTCTTTTTCACCCTGGAGTGCGGAGACAAAACGTTGTTGGACGCCACACTGTTTGATTGACAATTTTATGAGATGAAAGTTGCAATTTGTGAACCACTCACAGACCTTATTGTTGATGAACTTCCCCCCATGTGGTATAAAATTGAGACAATATTCGGAAAGGACCAATCATGCATTGCGCAAGTTTTAGAGAAGACAATCAACCCGACGGATATGGGAGGGCTTTATTTTTAAAATATCATCCAATGATACATCCTGAAGGAAAGTCATTCATTGACGCCAAGTCGCAACTTTGAACAAAGCGAGAGCCCGGGGATGTTTGAGTACGATCACCCGGCCTCGACAATAATTACCCAGGGACCGGCGTTGGCGTTGATAGATCATACCATGTAAAGTTTTCTTACTACTATCTCGCATTACTTTTTTGCGGATATTTTGTAAATCACACATTTCCAATCGCGTAAATAATAAGCTTAGGCTCCATGCACTGAGAATAAACCAAGGGACGGACTACGTCGCATCAGAACATTTCCACGTCCTTTCGTGTGATGATCGACCTCCGCCACTCCATCCCGGTGTCAGCCCCGGCCGGACTGGATGTGTTTAATCACGGCAATTTGACAGCAATACTTGAAAAGAAATACACTACATCCTACTCATTGTAAAACTTTATCTTTCTGACATTATTATCCAAACATCCTTTCACAAACTCCTCACTTTGCGCGATATGCACATATATGTACGTTTTCCCAGGCCAGGAGATACGGCGCGCCTTTCATCGGCTTGTAACATACACAGGAGTTCGTTGACCTCATCGTACGTCTGGGCGACCGACTGGGCGACGCGCGCGAAATCGAAATATCTTTTAAAAATTGGAAGTTTTGAATAGTTCATGTTGTTTGAATGTTATAATTTTTAAAAGCTCATGGCTCCTATCATATTCCTATCTATTGGTCTAAATCTACGCCTCTTTTACGAGGGTATACCGTTTCGGTCACAGGTTAATAATCGCAATCATACCAATCCATAATCCAATAACACTAGGTCAAATTTGTAAGACAATAGTTGTAAACATAGACACAAAACAGCACAGAACAGACAGTAAATAGACGGTACAAACAAAGTCAAATTCATGAAAGAAAGATATATGGACCTCTGCCAAAAGACAAAGAAGTGATGTCAGGTGTTTCGAAAATAGTAAGCGCATCCTGCCCCACATGTGGCACCCGCCATATATCAATCTGTAAGTCAGATAGGTAGTGGTCACTAACTAAGGCCCATGTCACCGATGCCATCAGTGATCATTTGTCGAAGAGAGATATTGTATTTATCTACCAGCTTGCGATACCTGCCAAAAAAGCGTTTGAATGTAGAGACAAGTCTTGCTCTGGTGTAACCTTGATTTAACAGTTTGAAAGAGAGATGGCCATGTCTCTCTACAAAATCACCATATGAACTGCATGCTCTTGCATATCGTATAAGCTGGGAAATGTATACCCCATAAGCAGGTGAGAGTGGAATATTACTGATGAGGTGTGGAAAATTAATTATACTAAAGTTGAAATCATCTCTCTTGTCATATAGCCTAGTAGAAAGGTGACCATTGGAGTCAAATTCAAGTAAAATGTCCAGATATGAAGCAGAAGAGGCCGTTTCTGTAGTATCTTTTATCTCCAATTCTGGAGGATAATCATAGCGAGATATTTACTGAATTCAGAGTTATTCAATGAAATAACATCGTCTATGTATCTAAATGTTAGGTTGAAAGTACGAGCTACAGAGACAGACCTTTTTCTGCTTGATAAGGTTCTGGATAATTCTGCCTCGTATGAGAACAGAAATAAGTCGGCAAGTAAGGGAGCACAGTTAGTGCCCATGGGAATTCCTATACACTGTTGAAAATGTGTCCTCCAAATTCAACAAATATGTTGTCAATGAGGAAATCAAGCATACTGATAATGTCATTCTCGGTATAAAACACTTTAGCATTAGTTGTATTTTTAACAAAATATGTAGAATTATACCCTAATACCACATATTTGTAACGGCGTGAACCGTTTTTGTAGAAAAATGCTTGGTTGATGATGTTTTTCAAGCGTTCTTTCAATTTATCATGTGGTATTGTGGTATACAATGTGGAAAAATCGAAAGTTTTAGATAGATTATTTTTTTGAAACAGATCTTGATTTCAAATTTTCCAAGAGTTCCTTCGAATTTTTTAATATCCACATTTGATTTATACCACTCCGAGAAAAACAACATCACAGTATGATTGAAGTCCCTGTTTAACAGTACAAAGAACAGAAGTCAGTATCTTTGATAACTCTGTTGTTGAACATTTTGAAGATCCTGCGATAAACCTAGCTTTGTAAGGTGTTTTGTGGAGCTTTGGTATCCAGTATAAGCTAGGCAACTTATTATGGTCATCCTTTGTTGTAATATTAAAATTATCCATGAATGACTTATGGTTTGCCAAAATTTCAGATTTGTTGAACATTGATTGTCTGTAAGTGGAGTTGGTTGAGGTCTTAGTTACACCAAGTTCGTCTATAAGACATTCAAAATAATACTTCTTACAGACAAATACAATGTTATTGGCAGCTTTATCAGCAGGGACGACAACATATTTGTCATGGATATCATTCAAACACTTAACAGCATCAGGATCTTTAAATACAGAATAGGGTCTTCTGCAAACATGTGATCTTAGTCGACCAATACGGCCACGCACTATTTTCCTCACAGATTTGACCCATTCTGACAGTGTGTCCAACTCTACATCCTCCCTTTTAGCCCATTTCCTGGCATAATCTTCAACTGAGTCCATAATGATCTTAAAATTATGGTTCCAGTTGATCCTGCGAGGTTCTCTGAACTTGGGTCCACAAGATAATATCTTACGAAGGTGGTGATGTTCAACCAAGTTCAGATCACCAGTGATGACATGGCCAACTGGAGTATATTTGAAGGGAGATGTAGAGCAGTCACAGGATGCTGGTGTTTGAAGGAATTCATCAATTTTTAAGTGCCGCAATGCCTTATTGTAATTGAAATTTTATTGGAGATTGTCTTGGTGTATTGATATGACAGAATAGGTACAGACTGGTTCTTAAAGTATACAGGTATAGTTGATGTAACCTTTTTGTTGTGTAGTATATTGCTGATATTAATGGCATCAATTCCTTTGTTAGTAAATGGAAGATGTATGAAATGACGATGATCATCAGTCATAGGTTCAGCACGAACAGGCTTGTATAGTCTGTATAGTGCAATGTCAGCAATAATACTAACCAGTCTGTACGGTTGTTTGTTCGGATCTGTCAAAGACAATCCCAATGCATAGACATGCAACCTTCTCAAGTCCTTGATGGAAAGAGCAAATAATGAAGTACGAATGTGATGGAGACCTAAAGGCTTCTGCAATAAAAGAAGCAGTTCATGAAATTTGTCATGGCAATTGGATGTAGCTGATGTATCCAATTTAGGCCGATGGTAACGCCTATGTCCATGACTACGTCTTCTACGGACAGAAGACTCAAATAGGCCCATCACATTCACTTCTGAACAACCAGGACTTGAGAGATTGCCTATATCTTTGATGTTGTCATTACAACCATAAGGCATTGCGGTACCTAACTGTCTAATCCAGTGGTATTCTCTCTGTCTACGGAATGGTGAACTAAGTGTGGGGCTGTTGGTGGATGGTATATTTTTCAAGAATACGGACACGCATAGACAAAGTGGAGTGATCGTCCTGGTTAAAATGCTTATAAAGTTGCACATCCAAAGATCGATTCACTCCACTGCGATGTCCGTTCATTCTAGATCGTAAGCTGTTTCCTGTTTCACCAACATAAATGAGCCCGCACAATGAACACTCAATTCCATAGATTACGTTTTTTGTTGTGCAATTCAGAGGTTCCAGACATTTGGTAGAATAGGTCTTACCTGTCAAACTACTACTGAACTGTTCTGTAGTGATGAACATACTACAGGTTTTGCAGTTTTTAATACCGCACTTTGTGATAGAACCTGTATAATCACAAGCTGGAGATGACTTTAAACAGTCCGTCAGTAGCAATTTGCATGGTTTAATTGTCTGGTAGCTTTCTCCATTTCTGTGATAAAAATTGCCCTCTGATTGCACGTATGATGTCTTAGTAACATCCCGAAGGATAATCCGAGGACACACGGATTTTGAGCTACTGTGCCCCGTGTAGCTGGTCGTAATGTTTGTTTGCACAGGCAAAACATGGTCGGGGGGTGCTACTCCGCGGCTTGTCCGGAGTGTTCGTTGATGTCGCTAATTAACAGTAAAGCAAACCCATTCACAATTTTAAAGAGGATACGAGTAAATAAAGGTATGGCTGGAGTAAATTAACATGTTTCGGGACATTATACGCGTAGAGATACTTGAAATTAGCGGTTTTCGTTTGTGCTGAATTTGTTCCGTTAGAACATAGGGTAAGCGACGGGGTCACGTATAGCGGTCGGGCGCACTTACAAACAAAAGTCGGTCGCGAGCCCCCCACTGGAGACGGAATATTATAATTATTAATCGCAAACACGGAGATAATTTAAGCAAACAAATTAAATCAGGTGAATGTCAGAATAATCCGCAAGAAACTTACCGAAATGTACCTCATTAAATGCGATTGTGTTTGTTTATATTTGCCTTTATTATAATTTCTCGCGCGGGGGCACCGTCAATTGTTAGGGTAAGCGAGAGTACACGGGATTTTGCGAGAGATTTTGAAAAATCGCATTTTTTATCAAAATTATGAATTTTTATCAACATATTACTGTACCACCGTGTTCTTGGATGAGAAGAGAACGTGTGGCCACAAAACAGGGTCTCTTTACGATCTGTGCTTGGAGAACGGGGTGAAAAAATGATCCGGGCGTAAATAGGTCAACCTGAATTCTTTTTACTATATAGTAGTAATTAGTAATTAGATGTTCTAAAAAATCTAAATCGACTTTTGGTCTTTAGTTTCTACAATGTACAGTGAAAGTGTTGTCAATGTTAGTCAAGTCAATCCAAATGTATATCCCTAATTAGGCAAATTCATTATAAAATTAAAATTAATTATGCAAATTGGGAATCGATTTTAGTAAAAATACTTAACGACTTTCAATAATGTTGTATCATGGTATCTTCCAAGTACATTGAGAGTTTCGTCAACTTTGATCGAGTCAATCAAGATATATAACCCCTAATTAGGATAGTTCATTAAATATGAAAATTAGGAATTGGCTGAAGTAAAAATGCGTGATCACTTGCAGTGATCATAAATCATAGTATCTTCAATATATGTACAACGTTTCGTCAATTATGAGGTGGTTAATTCAGATAAATATCCCTAATTCGGAAAGTTCGTCAAATACGCAAATTATCCTTTAACCTTCATGTCACATCGTTATGTCTTTCATGGGATAAATCCTTGTGTAGTCAACATTTGTAGCAAATGTCAACCAATTCTGTGCAGCCGTTCTCATTTGTATGTCTGTTTTTCAAAAGTTATTAAGTATGCGCATTAGCATTATATATACAAGCCACTCTAACCAAAATCTAATCAGCTCTTGCCATAATCATATATTACCTGTCTACCAAATTTGACTTGAATCTGTTCAGAAATTCTTGAGATATAGTGTAACAGACAGACAGACAGAGAGAAAGACACATAAACACACGGATACAGACACACACAGAGACAGACAGATATCGGTGCGACATTAGTTCATGTGTGTGAATACGTGAGCTAAAAAGTGGTGGTGTACAGATAGTTAGATGCGTTGCTCAAATTGAGTTAGCGGGCGTCTCTAAAGATACCGGCTGGAATGTCAAGGGTTGCAGAGTCGCCTCGCTCGGAAAGAGTGCATACAGTTTGATATATTCAGGTTCACTGAAGTTCAGCTACAAGAGTTCACATATTGTTTTAAATCTTGACTTCTGCAACGGGCGATGGCGGCTACACAGCCAACACCACAGAAAAAGCCGGCGCAAGGACTACGATTATTGCAGCTACTCAACGTTTTGACTCGTTTGCGTGCCCGTAACACCGATGAAGTCAGGTATCGTTGTCTCAGAGACACTGGCTCATCAACGTTAGCCAGTTTTGTAGGTAAACTTGGATGCTGCATAGTGGGATACTTTAACTTCCGCCGCCGTTACAGTACATTTACCAATGATTTTGACGATGAGATACAACTGGATATTGATACACTACCTAATTAGGTTTGTCAGTTTGCTCGCGAATTTACCCTTTTAGTGGTCAACTTTTACAACTTTGCGCCAACATCAGACAGACTAAAACAGCAGGTGACGCAGCAAGATGTCTGTAAACTAATTTACTATGTAGTATGTTTATATCTTTACAGCAGCTATCAGTTTCAATGGTGACACACACAGAGACTGGTTGCCAAGTTTTACAAGCAGTCCAAAGTAAAGTTTGTTCATTTTACACATCACTCTATTATTTTTTAAGTCATGAACTTTATTGATATTCAACTACAAAGAACACTGTCCTCTGAGTCTAAATTTGCAGTAACGTCGTTCTTTTACCACCTCTCCGTGAATTTGAACTGCTTGTAAAACTAGGCAACCAGTCTCTGTGTGTGTCACCATTGAAACTGATAGCTGCTGTAAAGATATAAACATACTACATAGTAAATTAGTTTACAAACATCTTGCTGCGTCACCTGCTGTTTTAGTCTGTCTGATGTTGGCGCAAAGTTGTAAAAGTTGACCACTAAAAGGGTAAATTCGCGAGCAAACTGACAAACCTAATTAGGTAGTGTATCAATATCCAGCTGTATCTCATCGTCAAAATCATTGGTAAATGTACTGTAAATGTTTTTCACTTGTCGGGAAAATGTTTTGCTCTTCCCCAAAAGGTTACTCTGTCGCCACAGGCGCTCGTTAACTGAGAAGTCTGCTCGATCTATTGATCCCGTAGCCGATATACCCGCCACTGCAACGAGCTCCTGTGTCTGTCGCACTTGAATGAATTTTCTGTGCATAATATTAATAGGGGGTTCCGCCCTCACACCTTATCTTGTTCAAAATTGCATATACAGTACCATAGGGTAGGTAGTACAGTCACCTGTGGTCTATTCCGCTCTGCGGCGATACGCCCCATAGACGTGTGTATACTAGTGCGACACTTTTTCTCTTTCTGGCCTTTGTGTCGTGAGTCGGGTTCGTACAGGGCTTTACACAGTTAGGAGTGTAGTGATACATAGCGGCCGCCGAGCAGTATGCCTATTATTCTATGCATACTACGCGGCGGCCGCTATGTATCACTACACTCGTAACTGTGATTTTATAAATAGGAAAGTGGTAGCCGGCCTGAGTAATACTACACTGCTTAGAGGCCCCGTAAGGGTTTCTGACTTAATGGTACCTGCCGGCGAAGTTCTGCTGAGGTTAACGGCCCAACCCAGGCCAATAAAACACTGGGAGTCGTGTATTACAGCTCTCTGCCATTCGGCTTATATTCTTTAATGGTTAAATACATCATTCAACAGGAACGACAGCAACAGCTTACTGGAACTAAAGCAACAGCTTCACTGCTAAACTCTCTGCTCTCTAAACTCTCTGCTTACTTTACTCAGGATCGTACGTAGCTCCACTCAGCAGGGAATGAATGTCTGGAATGCCAAGTATGCCACTGGAACTATTTGACAGCTACGGAGTACTGGAATGAACTGTCTTTCTGTTAAGACAGTCTGGCAAGGCTAAGGCAGCAAGACCAGAGTTTAAGGTGATACTCTGGGAACAGGAACGAGCAGCATACAGCCATTAACCAAGTCCTTAACTGGACTTACCCCTCTGCTCGCTTAACAGGAACCTGGTCGCTGTGGGGTTAGCTGTCGGCACACTGGCCGCTGGATCAATGCTGAAGCCCCTCGAGGCTAAGTCAGCAGCAATCTGATTAAAATCAGATGTAGAGTACGGCGACGTCTTTGTACTTGCGCGGTTTTCTCTTGTTGTCGCCTCGTAGTGAGAGGCTACAACAAGAGAAAACCGCGCAAGTACAGAGACGTCGCCGTACTCTACATCTGTTTTTAATCAGATTGAGTCAGCAGCTGCTCAGAATATCTGCAAGCCTTGCCGCTGAGACGTCTGAGATGTCTCGTAATCATACAGCAACTCTGTTCTATCAGCAACTCCGTTCTATCTGCTTACAAAACTCTAAGTCCATAGCTTAGAGATCTCTGCTACTACTGCTGGGCATAACAGCATCCTTCCCCTGTGCGTGGAGTAGCGCCCGATGCTAACTCAACAAAATCACACAAACACTGGCTTAAGTATGACTTCTCTGCCAATCAGAAGCCACTTTTGCACATAGAGCCTTAAGCCAATGACATACGATAGTTTGCTCATTATGATTGCCTAGTCTGTATATTAATATCCCTACTTAATATCATCTTAATACTAATACTGCCACGTTGGCAAAAACAACTGTCAGAAGAAGTGATAAATGACTACACACTCTAATACAAAAAGACGCATTGGAATGCAGTCCAGTCATGTCATCGGATATGTCTACTGACCTCTTAAGTGCATGTACCAAGGACAGTACTCTACTCGCTACTATAATTAAACGTAAACACAACAATTAAAAGACACTCAACTAATTAAGAAACCATTACAAAGACGTTTACACATCCAGAAACGTAGTATGCCTTCTCAGGCACTGTACACACGTCTATGGGGCGCACAGACGATGAGCCGAATAGACTACAAATGACTGTGGTAGTTAGTAATAAGTCTACACATACCTAAATTAGTGCATTATAACAAACATATTTTAACTTGAAATTAAAGTAAAAAAAATAATGCTTAAAGATACAGCTAGTGGGGCGTAAAACCAAACATGCACTTAAGAGGTCAGTAGACATATCCGATGACATGACTGGACTGCATTCCAACCAACCATGGAGCGTGTTTTGGAATGAGGGATCATTCCATGCCTGTTGCACATAGGTTGAGTCGATAGTTTCCGAAGCTAACTAGACGCAGAGGTGTATATATAGAAGAAGTGTTGTCGAGAAGCGAGCGTTGCGCAGTGGATTAGTGGAAGGTTTATAAGAATGAGACAGTCGGTAAGTCTGATACAACAAGTTCGAGGTAAATGCTCACGTTACAACACTAGTGAACAAACAAGCACATTAACTTGAGTCTTAGTTACCTTACCGGCATAAGGCGATGAGACGTATAGTGCTATAGTGTGCTGGTTAAGTCCACACCAGTAACAGTGAACGATGATGCTTCATTTACGCGGGAGATGCTCATATGGCTTACCAATAACTTCAAACAGTTAACATATTTGCATATCGTATCTTGGGGATCCAGTGCTGTTGATGGAAGTGAGAAACCGTTGATTGTTTAGTCTGGTTTGAGGTCGCTTGAACCACAACAAATAGAGAATGAGTATCACACCCTGCAAACGTTTCCTGTCTTTATTTACGCCGACGTTCAGGACGAAGGTCACCAATAAACTTTTTCCCGGTTATGCCGCAGTGCATTTCAGTGGCTATATCAAACACCATATAAATAAATAAACAGAAACTTCCAAGTTATAACACACTACACTGACACGCCAATCTGGTTTGAAACATTTCATTGCCGAAAAACAAATTACTGGTTATACCACAGGCGCTTGACTAATTTTAAAATCACTTGTCTGTAATTTTAATGTTGAAACATGCATTTCATTAAATAATGTGCAAACGGAAATCATGTGGACAGCTGTGGCCGCTCAGCTCTACTGTTAACCATACGCACTTACACCCTAAGGGGTGTAAGGTGTACATGACAGCCGAGCGGCCACAGCCTTACTATGGGCGCTGCTCACTTTATGTCTCAAAAGCCGTCCGCATGATTTCTGTTTGCACATTTATTTAATGAAATGCATGTTTCGACATTAAAATTACAGACAAGTAATTTTGACATTATAGTCGAGCGCTTATCGTTATACACACGTTTAAAATTATATCAATATAACAACGTGGGCAAGCAAATGGGCACCTACTTGCCAATGAGAACAGATAGCTAACACATGCTTTAAAAAAATCAATAAACTTAACTTTGAAAAATAATCTTTGAGTTTAAGATAAAATACAAAAGATAAATGAGTTTATCTTTGTGTGGTATTGTGTGCGACAGTACTTAATTTTTCGACAAACATCGATTTTTTATTTTTCAAAGTCAAGATTATCGAGTTTTTTAAAGCAGTGTTAGTTGTCTGTTCTCATTCGCAAGTAGGTCCATTTGCTCGCTGATGTTGTTATACTGTATTGTAACAATTTGATTTTTTTTGTAACAAGTTTTTTGTTTTCCTGCAATAAAATGCTTCAAACCAGACAGGGGAGTGTGTTATAACTGGGCTTCGACCCACATGCAGAGTTAAAGCCGCTCTTGTGTCATCTGACTCTGTTAATGTTGTCGACTTTGCCAGCTAGCTACAGCTGAAAATAATCAGCGTATTAAGCAGTTTTATTGCAGTTCACTGCAGTAGCTTCGCTACGCTGTCCAATACTGAAAGTGTAATGCTCCGTGTCTATTCTGACCATCAGCGACGAAAATATTGGTAGGGTGTAATCTGCCATTCAGTGCTATGAGTATCATACCCTGCGTATACCCTACGGCCAAATCCCCGGGCACTGCATCACGGAACCGGTAAAATAATTGTAGACCTATCGTATGGAAAGCCATAGCTGTCTTATGATGTATGAGAACTATATGTCACCCCAATTAAACATTACACGATGCAGATATGACATTATGTGATGTGGTTATAGCATTATAAGATGAGGTTATACAATTATGTTGTGAGGTTATAGCTTTGTGTGATGATGACATGCCATTATGTGATGAGGACATGCCGTTATGTGGTGAGGGAACCTGACTTAAGGAAACGGGCGAGGTTTCAAAGTGAATTGCCGATGGCAATGCATAATGCTTCCATTATGTTGATAAAAGCCTTGTTTCGCAGATTAAGCTTTAATATCGTATCAGGTTTTACAACAATTTTGAACAATATTTTTGTTTTCATCAAACGTCTTGAATCGCAGAAAATGCCACTCAACATCTATACCATTAAAATTGCATATGACATTCTTTCGCTCAGGGGAACTTTGGGGCTTCTTTTTGGTAGCGAGCAAGAGCTACATAGCTCTAAATAGGTCAGCCCGTCATTTTTACAGCCTGGATTGTCGGAATAATTCATCCTACCATCTTGAAAATTGTAGTACTGTACAGGACGTGACGTAAATTAGCTTAGAAGGGCGTTAAAACAGCGTATCAGGCATCGTCCACTTCCAAACTCTTCTAATATTAGACTCTAACTTAGAAGTTAAACAATGTTGTCAATTTTATCCGATATTATCCGATAAAACAGCATGGCGGGCATCGTCCACTTCAACACCCTTCTAATATTAGACTCTAACTTAGAGATATAATTCATTTCGTCTTGAGGAGATGTGCATAATTTTCCCATAGTGAATAATGTAAAGTGAAATGACTTATTTTATTTTATATAAAATTGGCACACAAAAAACAGTACAATACCATACATCATACATAATGTTTTCCGCATTGTCCAGTATGAACGAATGGCAGTTATTTCATTTTCATTTCATCTCTCTCTCTCTCTCTCTCTCTCTCTCTCTCTCTCTCTCTCTCTCTCTCTCGTGTGGTCCACCTCCATCCGCTGAAGTACATCTTCGATGCGCCGCTACATATTACCAAAGATTTGATCGTGCTGCTGGTTCAGTGGTCCTTCAGCCGGTCTGTGGGTTCTGCCATCTCTCGTACTCGTCGATTATTGACTCTAACGCCAGATTTAAGAATCACATAGTCGTGCTGCTTCAGCTACACAGGATACTCCCACCCATTTGTTGCGCTTGTATAGTTGGGGGAATTACGAGTTGAGTAGACTCTCTCCTAGCTTTGCATGGCAGGGCTGTGTGTTACCAGGCCGTATAACGCCGGTAACACACAGCCCTGCCATGCAGAGCTAACTCTCTCCCAGCCCCTCGGCGGCTTCACCTCCATGCTTCACCTAACACTGACCTCAGACCATAATACCGCCCTCAGAAAGTGAGCCGAGCGAAGCTCGGCTCAGTGAGCAGGAAAATGAGCCAGCGAGGGACTTCTTGTTTTTTCGTTATTTTCGATTTTTTTGATTGGTTTTGAAAACTCCACTCAACCTTTCTCCAGTTTGCCTGCCATTGAACCAGCTTTCGTAACAGACATGCCTAGTATGAGATAACAAGTGATATCGGTGTTGGTAGCTCGCTACTCGCATATCAAATATCTTAGGCTTGTACTATTACGTAATTGCCCTAATAGATACTAAATTTAGCCGTTGTGCTATTATAGTCACTGGGGCGGAATGTCCATGGCTCAAAAAGTCTACAGTGAAGCGTTGAAAACGCCGGTGCATTGAACAAAAATTAAAATGTCATATTGGGAAGTTGCGAGACAAGCAATTAGAAGCCCTGACGTCAACATTTGCCAACGGCAGTAAATTTCGTAAATCCATTGAAATATTTGGCACCATTTTACAAGTGGTATAGCCAAATCTGATGACGTCAAAGATGTGCGTACTTATGGAAATGAGGTCAAAGGTTACGTTCTAAAAGGGGCAATTATTTTAGGGTAAGATTTGGAATGGGGAATAATTGAAAAGGGTCGCAATTTTTTTACTGCCTTCACTCCTTTCCCTCATTTTAGAGTATCCTATTAGTCTATCCACATTTTCTTCAGACGCCCTGAAACCTGCGTGGAAGAAACGGTTGATTAATGACAGGGAGAGCCGATCTCACTTGGCGCATGGTTTGTGACATGGCGTGACCTGTACTTTACAAATGACGTCATCTGGTCACTGATCGGTTAAAAGTCGGAATACATTATCATAATGAGTCGCCGATTGTGAAAATGACCCGGACTGTATATTGCAAAGTCGTATTGGTCTGCCGTCTCAAAAGTCACGTACTCAAAGTTAATGTAGGTGAAAGCATCATTTGTGAAAAAAACAAAATATTAAAAAATGCTCATGTGATATGTAAATATACAAAAATTCATTGAATCTCTTTGAAAGAACCTTCATGACAACTTTTGAAGAATTATAACGAGTGATTTTTGAAATATAACATCCTTTTTAATACTGGATATAACAAAAAATACCGCAATTATACGGTGTCGCTCACATTTGATCAGAATTGGTACATACCAGTATGGGTACCAAAGATCAACAATAAATGTTGTTTCTATCTGTTCACTGCAGGAAAATTCTACGTTGATGTTATGGACAATGGTTTCTGCACAGTACAACAAGAAAAACAACAAGAATAACAGAGGTTTGACATACTGCTACAGAGAAATTGATGATCAAAAAAGGGCAAAAATTGTCCTAAAAACACAAATATTGAAATTTCACCACACTTTTTGCAAATAGCTTCTCAGCTTGTCAAAAGATGATCTGCAACATTTCGCGAAATCTATCAGCAATATAAATCACTGGGCCATAAGTAGTTACAGCACGCAATCTTATTTGCACTAGTGATATGGATGTACATTGTATCCTCAGACAGCGTCGAACTAAAAACAATTATTAATCTGAAAATTTACTTGGTAAAAAAAATTAGCACAGCTTTCCTCATTTGGAAATTTTTTTTTAGAAATTTACAGTAACAGTTGTAAAAAAAAATGTTCACAATTTCATTGTGACCACCCCCTCCCAAGATCTAATGGTCCGTCTCTTAGTTTGAGCAGGTCTGTTAATATGTAAGTTCATAAACAATGACAGGAAATGACTACAGGTCAGTGGAGTATCCTGTTTCAGCCATTGGCATGCGACCACTCATGAACATTTGCAGAATTTCCCTTTTTCTTACCTCATTTGCACATTTTTGACACTGATGTGTTCATTTGAACAAATTCACATCTCAACCCCTACATCTACCTGTACACCAAATACTGAGACGGTAGCTTTGGCGGTATGGGAGCCTTTGTGTGTGACGGACATACATCCGCACATACCCACAAATATACAGACATACAGACGCCACTCAGACTCATCATATAAGCTCTTTTTGGTATTTATATATAAAACCAACATGAGCTAAAAATTACAGTATTTGCTGATATTATTAAGATTTGAAAAAAAGCTGAATGGGAATACCAATACAGACCTGAAAAGAAAAGTTTAACTGGGTCGTGACAAAAATTTTCACCAAAATGAAGAATCCATTTTCTAAAAATCAAAATTGAAGATTGTTATACAAAATCATCCAAACAATACACATCAACTATCAACTAAACACAACAATGAATTGTATTTGCGATCTGCTAGTGGTACGTGTATCTCAGTTGTAGATAATTTATCATATTTTTTACACTTTCAGTTATCAAAAATGAAAAAAGCGAAAAATATCTACATAGGCAAATTTCACCTCTATTTCAATTTTGTAGATACAAGAAACTTACAACGCAAATGAGATTACTTAATAGAAGTTGGTTTTTGAAAAAGGTAGGTCAAATTGATCTTTGTATTCTCAAACATGTGAATATGCAATTTTTTCTCAAATTTTCAAAGAACTTGATACCACCACTTCATGGTACATCAAGGTGACTATATTGTTAATGTCATTTTCTATATGTTTCTTGGATGTGGTAAATTATTGTTTTACCACTAATAATACCAATTATTGTACAATTTTCACTACACGTTAATAAGGCCATCCTAGGAAAATTAAGTAGCAAAATTGTCACAGCTCTGACCAGTGGCATCTGAAAACAGTGTCCTTTCAACTCTCTAGTCAAAATCTAAGACAAGTGTGCTTTACCAAAAAACACATACAAAAATCATATAGTTAAGACATTTACCATGCTCTTATATGTGAACTAAAGATGATGAAAAATTAACCTCTAAATTTTGTATCAAATCATTATTGCATAGTAGTACATTCCTAGCAATTGTTACCCAATCACTGCTGGCAGCAGTACCTAGAATTATTCATATAATGAAACTGGGTAAACAAAACTCAAAAATCTTACTATCTCTTTGGCACAATATTAACCCTGACTTCCATTGTGCAACTTGATCCCGCTTTCAGGAGTATATTTTGTCTGTTACACTACTGAAAATCATATTGGGTCCATTTGTTACAAAACAATCACAAAGGTATTGGCATGCACAATGTACATTTACTTCCGATGTATCTTTAAGTGTTTATTTGCCTAACAGCACACACTCTTCTTCCTCAATGAGCCATACACACATGCGCACATCAATATTTTTTGCTGAACGATAGTATAAAGTGATTAAAACGGATAAAAAATTATTCAATCAGAGTGAGACTAAGTTGGACATCGTGTTTTAAAAGATTGCATGAAAAACATAGTATAGAAGCGAGAATAACAACAAGGTGTACTGTATATCCATTTTTGTGTATGCTGTACACAAGCTTGATGCTTCCGACTAGACTTACAATGTTTGAGGTAAACATAGGTCATTCTTTAACGTTGCACTTGTTCAAATTTTACTAAAACTAAGACTAATATCAAAGATATCACAGGAACAGTTTTTGAGGAAAAAAATTGATAAAAATGTCTAAAATTGCTAAAAAACATTTTCCGGTTTCATTATAATTTGAATGTATCACATCTTGATCACAACTACAAGACAAGCATTTCTTGTAAAAAAAAAGTTAACAAAAATTTAAAATTGGCTTAAAATTGAAATTTGCATATTTCAGCACCATTTGAACAAATGTGAACTAGGTCATCACTAGGGACCTATATCCCAAATATCAATGCTGTCTCACCAGCAGTTTTGAAAAAAAAATTAAAGATTTTTTCACCAAAAAATGACAAAATTGTCTTCAAAATACCAAGAAGATTTTTTAGAGATTTTTTGACAAAATTAGCAAAATAAGCCTCAAAAATACAAGTCATCGTTGATGACACAGTCCCCACTTGTATATGGGTACTTTGATTACAGGTCCTGAGAGAGAAAAGAGTCCTCTTCATTAGGTCTGTGATCAAAATACTTTTGAATAAATTCGCTTGATACATGTCTGAGTTGTAGTTCAGGACATGAAAAAATCGTAATAAAATGGCCATATGGTAGCCATATTGGATCGTATCTCAAAACAAATCAATGTGCATATATATTACATAGGTCAATGTCCTTGTACCAACTTTGATTAAAATCGGTTGAGATATGCCTGAGTTATGGCTTTGTACATGAAAAAATCACAACGAAATGGCCGCATAGCAGCCATATTGGATCGTATCACAAAACAAATTAACGTGCATATGTATATCTTTGGTCAATCTCCTTGTACCAACTTTGAATAAAGTCGCTTGATACAGGTCTGAGTTATGGTTCTGGACATGAAAAAACGTAATAAAATGGCCACACGGCGGCCATATTGGATCGTATCACAAAACAAATCCATGTGCATGTGTATGACATAGGTCAATGTCCTTGTACCAAGTTTGAATAAAATCGGTTGAGATATGCCTGAGTTATGACTCTGTACATGAAAAAATCGTAAAAAATGGCCGCACAGCGGCCATATTGGATCGTATCACAAAACAAATCCATGTGCATGTGTATGACATAGGTCAATGTCCTTGTACCAACTTTGAATAAAATCTGTTGAAACATGCCTGAGTAATGGCTCTGTACATGAAAAAATCGTAATAAAATGGCCGCCTGGCAGCCATATTGGATCGTATCACAAAACAAATCGACGTGCATCTGTATGACATATGGAGTAATCCTTGTACCAAGTTTGTATGAAATCGCTCCAGGCATCTCTGAGATATCTGCGTGAACGGACGGACGCACGGACGGACGCACAGACATGACCAAATCTATAAATCCCCCGGACAGTGTCCGTGGGGACTAAAACTTAGCATATTTCATCACAATTCGAATAAAAGAGCTTTAAAATAAGCCTCCACAAGATGTAAATTAGGGAAAATGTAAACAGTTCAAATATCTGTCCACGTGGCACTTCCTACCTTCATGCAATTTGATTTTTGACCAGTCATATCTTGAGTGTGAAGGTAAACATGAAAACAAGACATGACCATCAACAAATCACAGTTCTTCTTTGTGCCTTCCAAGTATACATAACACTTTCAAATTGGCTTACATATACAGAAATGGAAACTTTCTATCATGATTTTCGAATCTGAGTGTGTTAAAGGTTTCTATGAATGGGTAGAAAATGCAAATTGCAGCTAACAGCAAGTTGGCTGAGGAATCTTTCCGTCAGCGACATTAACTCTAACCCTCCCCTCAATGCATAATAAAGCATGCAACAGCTACTGAAGGGAAATCGTTCTCCCTTTTACAGTCCAGCCGCACAGATCTACATGAACAGAACTTTGCTGACAAATTCCAAATTTGTTCGAAAAGTGATGCTTTTGATTGTACCAAAACGTTTACAACATTGCTGGGTAGCTTACAACAGAAGTACCTGAAAAACTACTTGAAAAGTTTGTTTTGAATACCAGCTGGTATTAGGTAGTTATTTCCAGTACAAAGCAATGCAAACGAAATAGGGAAACGCTGTTTACAGCTCACCCATATAACAGTAAACTGTGTAATGGTATGTACATTTAAATCAGTTCATGAATTAATATTATATTTCGATGACTACTCAAATTTAGCAGTATAAAAATACTTAACAAAAGATTAAAATACATAGCGTCAAAGTGACACTTTGCTCTCATTTGGTTACACGTGGGAAGCCAGAGTGAGTGTATTCACAATATTTCAAAGCTTTTATGGACCTTGAGCTTGTGATATTCATAGTCAAGTGCATATGAAAAAAAATTGGTACACTGTCCATTGAAGTATCAAAAGGTTGGGAACTGTTGCAACTGTTGATCACACACACACACACTTTGGCAGTACCATGCAACCTTGTATACCATAATTAGCGATACAATCTGCGATACGAAAGTAAAAGTGTCCTCCATTAATATTTTATCATATACCAATGACATTCACCGTAAAATTTCAGCTATGATATTTCATGGTAAACGTTGAGATATGCACGATAAACATTATCGGTTTTGGCGTTTTCCTGAACTACATTTTATTAGCAGTTTGTTGGTAAATAACGTAAACAAACAAAATGGCTGCCGCTCCCCGCCTGCAAAGCGATGTCGCCAACGTAAAAACTCAAAGGCTTTGAGGAACACGGGTATTCTGGTTGCAAAATACGGAAATAATATGTTGAGTCTTGTAATGTTTTCCCATGGATTTCCTGTTAAAGTTCTCGTATTTTGGCCAAGCTCTAGCAAACATTCTGCACGTCGCCGGCACTGTGCACGGTCTACTACCCCCCAAACAGGTGGTGAGCGCGTGGCGTGACAGCTGTGTCGCGCGCGCGACGACTGTTGACATGGCAAATCTCAGGGTAAACAAACAAATTGGCGTCCCCTCTCCGTGCGAGCTCCGTGCCGTACGACAATCGAAATTAGGATAAAGCTGAGCACCGTTTTTGATCAGTTACAATTGTAATAGCATATTGTACCTTAAATGGTTCCTCATGTATGACGAATTTTGTATCCCGGTGTCTTTTTTCTTGGGGTTCATTGAGATACGGAGGATTTGCAATGATGTTACATTGTATGTGAGGACTAATAAACTCTTCATTTTTGGTGAATCCTCATGTAATATGAGAGACGTGAACTAAATTGAAATGTTTACCACAAACTTCGAAGACCTTTAGCCCTTCATTTGTATGTGTCTTGGTGTGAACTTTTAGACTTCTGTTTAAGTAAAATCCTAAAAGCATAATTGGCCGACATGTGGCTTCTCTTTTGTATTTGTCCTGATGTGACGTTCTAGATTTCCACTCCGTGCAAATCCCTTTCCACACAAATTGGACAAAATGGCTTTTCCTTTGTATGCACCCTGATGTGATCTTCGAGAGTACTACTACATGTAAAACCCTTACCACTTACTTTGCAAACAAATGGCTTTTCATTTGTATGTATCCTGATGTGATATTTAAGATTTCCACTGTGTAAAACCCTTACCACATACTGTGCTGACAAATGGCTTTTCATTTGCATGTGTTCTGATGTGAACTTTGAGAGGCGAACTATGTGCAAAACCTTTATCACATACTTTACAGACAAATGGCTTTTCATTTGTACGTGTCATGATGTGAATTTTGAGAGTACTACTACGCGTATAACACTTACCACATACTTTGCAGACAAATGGCTTTTCATTTGTATGTGTCATGATGTGACGTTTTAGATGTCCACTCTGTGTAAAACCCTTACCACATACTTTACAGACGAATGGCTTTTCATTTGTATGTGTCCTGATGTGATTATTGAGAGTACCACTCTGTGTAAAACCCTTACCACATACTTTGCAGACAAATGGCTTTTCATTTGTATGTGTCCTGATGTGACGTTTTAGATCTCCACTCCGTGCAAAACTCTTTCCACACACTTTACAGACGAATGGCCTTTCATTTGTATGTGTCCTGATGTGATTATTGAGAGTACTACTCTGTGTAAAACCCTTACCACATACTTTGCAGACAAATGGCTTTTCATTTGTATGTGTTGTCATGTGAATTTTGAGAGTTCTACTTTGTGTAAAACTCTTACCACATACCTTGCAGACAAATGGCTTTTCATTTGTATGTATCCTGATGTGACATTTAAGATGTCCACTCTGTGTAAAACCCTTACCACATACTTTACAGACAAATGGCTTTTCATTTGTATGTGTCTTGATGTGACGTTTTACATGTCCACTCATTGCAAAACTCTTTCCACATACTTTACAGACAAATGGCTTTTCCTTTGTATGTGTCCTGATGTGATATTTGAGACTACCACTATTTGTATAACCCTTACCACATACTTTGCAGACATATGGCTTTTCATTTGTATGTGTCCTGATGTGATATTTGAGACTACCACTATGTTTAAAACCCTTTCCACACACACTGCAGACAAATGGCTTTTCATTTGTATGTATCCTGTTGTGTAGTTTAAGATTTCCACTCTGTGTAAAACCCTTACCACATACTTTACAGACAAATGGCTTTTCATTTGTATGTGCCATGATGTGACGTTTTACATGTCCACTCATTGCATAACTCTTTCCACATACTTTACAGACAAATGGCTTTTCCTTTGTATGTGTCCTGATGTGATATTTGAGACTACAACTATTTGTATAACCCTTACCACATACTTTGCAGACAAATGGCTTTTCATTTGTGTGTGTCCTGATGTGATATTTGAGACTACCACTATGTTTTAAAACCCTTTCCACACACACTGCAGACAAATGGCTTTTCATTTGTATGTATCCTGTTGTGTAGTTTAAGATTTCCACTCTGTGTAAAACCCTTACCACATACTTTACAGACAAATGGCTTTTCATTTGTATGTATCCTGTTGTGTAGTTTAAGATTTCCACTCTGTGTAAAACCCTTACCACATACTTTGCAGACAAATGGCTTTTCAATTGTATGTGTCCTGATGTGAACTTTTGGATGTCCACTTGTTACCAAACCCTTACAAGACACTTTGAAGTCAAATGGCTCTTCACTTCTGTGTGTCGCAGCGTGGATTTTGAGGTTGTTACCGCTGTTGAAGACCTTACGGCATACTTTGCAGACCAACTTCTGTTCATCAGTCTGAATCAGTGTGTGGTGTAACATGTTTTCATCCTGTGTAAAACTCTTTCCACACTCTTTACAAACCAATGGCATTTTCTTTCCGTTAGTCAACTTATGACTTAGTTCACGTTCTATATATCTAAAAGTCTTGTCACAATCTTGGACGAGAGAGGTTTCTTATTCAGCAAAGCTAGTCGTCTCATATACGTTTTCCGTACATTTCTTCCCTTGCTGGTTGAACTTGCGTTGTAAAAAGAGTTATTTACAACAGGCGTCTATGAATATTCTGAAATATAAGAATAATTTTAATAATTGTCTAAGAGTTCTAACATCAATGTAATGAGAAAATTTCGTGAATTTTATGTTTTATCGTGACTTTGCGAAATTTCCAGGTTCACAGTTGTCACATCACAAAGTATCTTTGACCATAAATCGTATCGCCTGTCAAATATTTCATAAACATAGGGCCAAAGTCCCTGAAGCTACTATAGAAATGGATACAAAATTAAGTATTTCCTGACAGTATGAAATTATCTCACTAAGGTCATCCTAGGGACTTGTAAACCAAATATTAAAGCTGTCTGACCAGCGGTTTCGAAAAACAAGCGACTCAACAGTCGACAGAGCTCTGCTGTGTTATGTAGAGAATAACTTTTTGTGACACATGTATTGAATACAGATAAAGAAGGTGGATATCTTTGATAGCTCATTCAGGATGGCCTGACCAAAAATGGAAAAAAAATTCCGTAAAAATACAGATTTGCATATTTCATCACAATTTTAACAAATCTAAGTTGGGTTAAATCAAGATTTACGTCATGAAAAACAGCATATCTGTCAGGTTATAAAGAATCTTAAGCTGCTTATCTTTATCAGTATTTTCATCCTATTAAGCAAGCACATTTTAACTTTCAGATTAACATTGTAAGTAAGTTCTGTTGAATAAGTTGAGACTGTGCGTACTCAGAGAAAGCACACTGAAGAGACAGATGTTTGAAACTTAAGAAGTTCAAGGTCATCAAAAGCATTATAAGGAATCATGTAACACTTTCATTGCACTGTTTACACAGATTGCACAATTGCTATAAATAGCACATGAGGAATCTTACAGCCTAGCTTTACCATAAAAACCCTATCACTTTGACCACTCTTTTAATTGACCACTCTAGTTTTTCCTCAAAAAGTAATTTTATTTTATCCTTACCAAGTCAACCATAAATTGAAATTAGAACTTTCTCTCTCTCTATTTATTTGACCACCCTATCATGACAAACTATTATGAGCAATTTCTTTTAGATAACATACAGGGCACAATAAATGATGCTTCAGCATATGTCAAAGTTGGGATTCAGGAAAGTTGCCTTTACATGATTTAATCCTCCAAGATGGTAAGCATTTCACTGTGAACTGTCAAAAAGAGTTGAACTTTCTGATAATACTACACTAACATTATTTTGGCTTTGATGATTTCCTAATTAATTCAATTATTTAAAATCATATTAATTATTTTTTCTTGGTGAATTGATAGGGTTTATACAGTACAAGAATTACATACAATGTAAGTCAAATTTTGACCAAAAATGACAAAAAATTTCCTTAAAAATACACATTTGCATATTTCATCACAATTTGAACAAATCTAAGTTGGGTTATCCGTGGGGACCTGTATACCAAATAACAAAGCTGTCTGACCAGCGGTTATGAAGAAGAAGATTTTTTACCAAAAACGCCTTTTTTGGCATTAATTTGCCTATTTTCAACAATATCAAAAAATTAAAAAAAATAGTTTCTCAAAATCATATTTTTCATCTACACAACAAATACCAAATCAGTAAGTACTGCGGTTCTCAAGATATTTGAGTGGACGGACGCCTCACAAACGGACATACTACATACATACATACATACATACATACATACAGACTGACGACGGACGCCGGACGGATACCCATCCCAATAGCTTCTATAGACTATAGTCTATAGTAGCTAAAAATTGAATGCAGTCATATCTTCAGGGACAATCTTGGACTACGGCGCGCCAAATGTTTCAAAAATATTTATCGATTCAGTGCAAAAATAAACTGTCTTTCTTAATTGATATAAAAATTCGGTCTCATTAGGAAGGAAATAAGTAAGAAAAGTATAACTAAAAAACAAAAGACAGAAATGTCATTTAATACTTCATTTTAACTTGAGAAAAAATCTTTAAAGCGTAATTAGGAAATAAACAACTTTCAACGATTTGAAAAAGTCATACATCCATACTTATCGACATATATACACGTATAATAGTTCGCGTAAAAGGTGCAATGGGTGCTGATTATACAAAAAAAAAGAAAAATATGTTATACAGTGGTACGTCCACAAAATTCACAAGAAAATCACTAAAAATCACTAATACCACTCGGAAAAAATAGTACAAAAAATAAAAATGTGAACCACATACAGAAAATCATTATAAAAGAATCAGACAAAGAAAGTCGTGCATACATAAAATTATTTATGTACTTAAGAAAATTAAAAAGCACTACGTCTCATAATAAACGTATTATAGATAATCAAAATATAATATGAATCACCAGCCGCTTTGACAGTAAAGAGAGAAAATCGGAGAAAAAAATCGGCAGTGATGGCTCTAGACAAAAGTGGATCTCATCTACAAAAAGATAAAATAAAATAAAATAAAAACGAAAAAAATAAAAAAACGCCATGAACAGAGATACAAAAAAAAACCGCGTGGGCCTGTGGAAAGAAAAAAACAAATGAGGACTCGCCGCCACAGCAAAAAAAAAAAAAAAAGAAAAAAAGAAAAAAAACGAGCACTCGCCACAGAAAAAAAAACAACAAGCCCGAAATTACAATTATATTATTCAAAAGACTCGTGGTTCACGTTTCCTTCGATCGATGAATCCCCAACAGCGGGGAATCCAATCACCACATACTCCAATGTTTGACGAAATATTAATTGAGCATTTCAGTGATAACGTGACATCTTGAAACCTAGCTCTGTTTGGCTGGGCCCTGCTCTACTTGAAACCATACTTGATGAAATGAAGTGGGCAATATCACCTGAGGAACGTCCAAGTTAACAGTGATAGTTCCAGAGAGTCAAGTAACTACGCCAATTTCAGGCAGTCCACAGGTCGGATCACGAGCGAGACGTACAACCCATGACCCTTCATAGCAACACTGGGAACATATCGATGCCTTAGGCGCGGTATGGCAGGGAGCCCACTGCAGGCCTTCCACCGAGCCGCACTGTCATCGCCGTTTGGCCCACATGATTTCTACACAGTTTTATACGTGTGGTTCGATACATCGGTTCAAATACCATGATAATAAACCACCTCGTTGTTTGGTAATTCCTCGTCTATCCTCAAAGATCACCCAAATCATGATAAAATGAATAGTTTTGAAGAAATCTGCCGCGTGTTGAGAGAAACGTCCATCGTTTTCCGTGTTCGACAAGACGAGCAACGCAACTGTACAAGCCTTACGTATGGCGCGAGTGTCCGGCCTTCGCAACGCCAGACACTCTCACTATACTCGCAGGGCTAGACAGGCACATACACGACATGTCGATCCCCATTGCAGAAATCTTTATATCCACACAGTCCAATACATGGAGCTACAATATTTGTGCAGTAGCCTATACATAGCTCTGGGTGGCAGGGCTGTGAGTTAACAGCGTTATACGGCCTGGCCGTATAACGCAGGTAACTCACAGCCTAGCCCTGCCACCCAGAGCTAAATTTAAATGGAGTGTTTCAGCCCGAGTATTTTTGCCTTTGCCACACTCCGTTTAGAGGCTAAACCCACGGATACGTGTGTGTTCGATACATAGCGGCCGCTGCTAGCTCTGCATGGCCGGCAGGGCTGTGTGTTACTGGCGTTATACGGGAGGCCGTGTCACGCCGGTAGCACACAGCCCTGCCATGCAGAACGAGGCCGCTGCGCGGTGTGCAATTTTACTTATGCATACCCACACGGCGGCCGCTGTGTATCGAACCACACGTAACCGTGGGCTAGCGGCTAGCCATCGTTTTGTTGGGGTTTGGGCACAGACTGTCTATGGTTTAGGAGAGGGGGCCCCACACTTTACAGCGAGGGATCGCTGGTTGCCGGCGTGTAGGCCTACTGTACTAGTGATGGGACCGCCGGCCGCTGGCTTACCATCTCGAGTGTACATTGGAGCGAGGGGACCGCTGGCAGCCGACGAACCATTACGAGTGTTTTGTCCACTTTTAACCAAAACTGGTAACTGTTTAATATAGAATGGGACGTGTCGGTAACTTGGACGTCAATGAGATGATATTGAAGACTAGAAGATGAGAGTTATCGCTGAAATACCCCAAATATCTTGTCCAACATCCGAGTGTGATAGTCCAAAACCCTCTGGCATTAAACTGTAACAATCATGACGTTGACAATTATTCAATTTTCATGTTGGGCTTTTTCTGCGGAGTGACCCACTCTGTTTTCTTTTCTCGAACGGGCCTCTTTTTTTTTCTACTGAGGTTTTTTTTTTTTTTTTTTTTTTTTTTTTTTTTTTTTTTTTTTTTTTTTTTTGGTAACCTCTTTTTTTTTTTTTTTGTAACCTCGCTTTGGTTTTTTCCAAGCTGACCTCGTTTTGGTTTCTTTACAGCCTCAACGCCGGCGCGATCTCGGTCGACTTTTCAATTGTGATTCTATTTCTTTTTTTAGGTGAGACCTGATGGTGATTCGTTTTGTTTTTTGGTAGTAATGCAAGTACTATTTGTGGTTTTGTTTTTAATCATTTCAATATCTTTTGTGTGTGTGCTTAATTTTTTTTCGTTTTTTCCCTTATAATCAGCATTCATTGCACCTTTATTTCAAATACACATTTATGTGTACGTCAATAAGTATGGGAGTGTGGTATTTCCAAATTTTTGAAAAGTTTATCTTCTCATTACGGTATCTTACCATTACAGTTTAAAGAATATTTTACAATTTAGCATTATATAATATTCTGCCCTTTTTTGCAATAATACTTTTCTCGTTTTATTTTCTTCCGTAATTCCATTGAATTTTTATTTCAATCAAGAAAGGCAGTTGCACGTCATCTTTATCTGTACAGACACATTCAAATATTTAATGACAGTCTTTTCAAATGAATGCTATTTTTATGAAAGATACATAATAAAAATGCAATGATATGGACGAAAGAACTTTTTTCTTTATTATTCATACACGTTTAAGATTTTTTTAGAGAGAAAATTTGACAGTTTATTTTTACTCAATGACGATAAATATTTTTGAAACATTTGGCGCGCCGTACTTGGACCCTCATATAAGGTTCTCAAAACATTTGTTTCTTTGATCAAACCTTCGCCATGAACAAAAGTTAAAAAAATTAAAATCTTGATGTCAGACAGGAAGTACAATATAAAGTTTGAATATACTGAACATCAAACTATGATAACCGATTCAAACTATGATAACTGAATAATTCTCACGTAAACACAACGTGATGCACATAATGATAATTGGTGAAATTTAGTGATTTTGAATAATGAAAATGTAAAATTTAGTTATTGCTATTTCCCTATCTACATTTTTTGACAATTTTCATTTCTGTGAATGTATGACCCATAAACTGATAGAGAACATTAGCATTATCTATATACAAGCTTCTAAAGATATAATTGCATGAATCGGTTATCATACTTTGATGTTCAGTATAAGCTGATTCTGTACATGGAGGGAAATCAGAAGTACCGCAGTACTCACAACTGTAATATAAATGATAATGAAAACTATGCTGCACTAAAATAGCTAAACCTAATAGTATAAGCAATTAAATGATTTTTAATTTTAAGTTATATAGACGGCTGTACAGCTAGCCACTATCTTAAAACTATGCAAAAATAGCGTCAAACTATTAAGTAGTAACACGTATTTTACAGATTGTCTTTAGCAATATCTTTGAAAGCAAAATAAAAATAGCGCCAAGGACACTGTCTCGCTGCCATTGATAGAAATTATGTACAAATTTATAAATTTTGACCCAAAAATAGGCAGTCATTTTTATATAAGAAGAGAAAGATTTCTTAATAGCTCAACACTTATATATGTATATGTATGTATATACCATACGTACGTATGTAAGAATCCTTTCTCTTATTCTGATGATTCTGTCTGACGATTGCAGGATGCATGAAACTTAAGTAACAGATACCATTACTTTGCACATGAGTAATTTTGTGTATTATATATATATATATATATATATATATATATATATATATATATATATATATATATATATATATATATATATATATATATATATATATCACTTGCATGGGCCAAGTTTGAAGTTTGTCGTCTCCGAACAAAAAAAATACGGAATTTATTCTCTGGTCGTTCTACATCCCGTCAAACCGTGTCTATGTCATCAATTTTGGTACATCGGACCTTTTTTATGTCGATCTTTGGTGTGCTTGTCAATGTATACAAACAACATGGCGACCGTCTTTTTCCCAAGATCAAAATGTGTGTTGAAGTCAAACTATCGTAATAGTGAGTCATGATTATTAGAGTCTGACAAAATACAACCACTAGGTAAATTTTTAGTCCTTATTTTGTCGCCAATATGGGGATTCATAGACCACGCCGACGCCTGAACTTTCGACACACTGTACTTTCATGCGGCAGACACTGTGTACTTTCATACGTTTTCTACTGTAACAAGGGGTCAAGTGCGGTGTCCAGGCCTCCAAAAGTCATGCAATGAAATCGATATTTTCATAGACTTCGATAAAAATTATCCGAACAATGAAAACACAGGAGTGTACCGCCTGTATATTCCTAAGGAATTACGTGAATAACTTTCGGAAACATCGAACTCAAAGCTGGTCGCGTTACCGTAGGTTCTGTAAGCATTGTAACCGGGGTCAGGTGCGGTCAGGCGCGACGTTCTACAGTGTTCGCGCTGTTGAGGTTCAGTCGAAAAATGGCGTAACTTTGTCTGAGGAAAATTCCTAGGCTTATGCTATCTTTGAAATAGTGTATAACTTTGCGGAAGGTACGTGTAGACTGAGAGGTCGTCTGGCATTTGCTCAATATGAACGTGAACGCTGTGTTCCCGCTTCGGCTGCGCTCACGCGACGGACGCCTCGCAATGATTGACAACTTGCCCACTGCGGATTGATATTATTCCCAAAGTAGTTCAAAAGTTTACATGTGAAATCGTTGTGAAAAACTTATTGCACCTTGCAAACAATAAATAATTCTTGGCTCGTGCATGTGATAAGTATATTATTCCCTTTATATACTTTTCTTCTTTCAGCTCGGAAAATATTCGTGACATAATGACTTTGTCACCACTCGTCTTCGACTCGTAGTGACTCAGTCATTACATCACTGCGCTGAACGAAGAAAATATTAGAGAATAACATATATATATATATATATATATATATATATTATATATTATATATATATATATATATATATATATATAAGATAGATACATAGATACATAGATACATAGATCAATTGTCCAATGCTGACAGAGCGCGAGTAGCCAAATTTTCTTTACTAAACGGCCTTGAAATACAAAACCTTGAGAAGATAAATCAAGGTTTTGTCATGTTTCTATAATTTGCACCGGTTACTGCACGTCAAGGTAGATCAACCATGAGAAGATAACAGTATCAACATTTTGAAGGGTGAGCAGATTCGAGATTTGCCGAAGTTGAACAAGAGAACTGTGTATGATCGTTGGAACTGCGTCTTTTGTCTGCGAACTGAATTTGACAATTGTTCGAGGCGTTTTTTTGTGGTCAAATAGTTAGTATAGTAGACTCGCTTTAATTCCAAATATTGGTATTGTTCAACAGAGAAATCTAATTATTTATAGTCGTTTGTCTTTATTTTATACGAAGCCTCATCTACGCGGGTTGGTTTGGGGGTTGGGAGTGTTTTTACGAGAATTACCGACGCTGCAGTGCTACGCGTAGACGTCTCCGATACGAAGGGTTGGGGGGGTTGGAGAGTTGAATAGTTAGTTTTTTAAATTTGAACATCGTCAATATGGTAATCGAAATTGTGCTAGAAACGGATCTCACTGGGAGAAAATTTGATCACAGACATAACCGCGGACATTGCCCGATACAGTTTGTATACATCTGCTATCAGCACTGCAACACATACATTATTCGTTATTTTCAAAGAACGATGTCATATTTCTAATTACAAACAAAAAAATTGTACTTTCCACTTTATGTTCTTCTGAAATTCTGTACTTTCCTTGTGTATTTTGTGAAAATATAATATTTTTGTGTTCTATCCATATTTGAGACACCTTTTATAAGGCTTGAGGGCAAGCCTTTGCGGGAGAAAGAACGATGTCATGTTTCTATAATTTGCACCGGTTACTGTAAATCTTCATTCTAGTAATTCGCCAAATTTCAACATTTCGCCACTTGGGCTTGAATTCCCACGATTTACCGGAGGTGTAATTCTTCAAAAATGGCGGCAAATTTACATTTTCAAGTCTCTTCTGTTTAAATTCCATGGCAACGCCATTCCAGGCACCCGCATGTCTCGTGAATTCATATGATTGTGCATGAAATGTCTCACGCAAGGTTGGACAATAGAAAGACAATGTAGTCGAACTTTTATCAGAACTGTAGCTGTTAAGTATCACTTTTCATATTTTCACAGCTTGGATTTAAAACAATGGCGTTGTGACATGTCTCATGCATACTACGTATTAATCATTGTGAAACAAGCGTTGGCAAGTTTTCTTGTCGACAAAGTATTGTAAATTTGGGAGTCGGACTTTGGGAGCCTTGGAGTGAGCATATCTCCAGGCTCTCGGAGCTAAGGGTTGCCCCAGGCAGCCATCAGGCTGACCTGGGGAAATAAAGTTTCGAGCGCAACGTTAATTCCTGTGTCGCCTGATCTATATATTTACTCCATCTACGCGTACTGTGGTCTGAAGTTCCCTTTAATCCTGTCAGAACAGCAAGAACATTTTCTTCACAATTTGATAGTTTACCCTACCAGCTGAAGGTCGCTTGTAACATTAAGAGGACATTTTGGAGATTTTTAACCATAAATTGTGTGTCAGAGAGGGATATTGATCATTAAGTAGAAGCACTACGCAAGATGTGGAGGAAGCGGAATATTTATAATGAACAGACAAAGAAGTAAAACACTTAAACAATTTAATGAAATAAACAAGGACTCATAACATTAAACCAGATATGAACTGAAAGTACTAACGTGTTTCTGTATATATTGCATTGCCTGTGAATTTGATCTTTTGCCACATGTTTGCAACTTCATCGAAAGTGTTATGATCAACATCTTGAACACTATTCACGACAGATTAATTAAAAAGGTCATTAAGTATATAAATATGTAATTAGCTGAAGTAAAAATACTAAATTGCTGTCATTATATCACCACTTCAATGTATATATGTCAAACTGTGAGCGCTCATCAGATATCCATAAATTAGCTGAAAAATATCTTTCAATTATACAACATAATTGTCTCATTAATATACTAATACATTTCAATACTTTTTAGATACTTCAAGCCTTATATCTCTGAATGGGAAAGGTAGTTAAATATGCAAATGAGTAACTTGCTTTTGTAAAAAATGCTAAAGAACTTCCATAGACATTTTATCATATGCCTCAATGTACATATAAGGTTTCATCGACTTTGATGAAGTCAATCAAGATATACCTCTTTTTTGAAAAGTTCGCAGAGTCGCAGAGTGGCTTCGCTCGAAAAAAGTGCATACAGTTCAATATTCAAGTTCACCGAAGTTCAGCAACAAGAGTTCACACATTGTTTTAAATCTTGAATTCTGCAACGGGCGATGGCGGCTACACAGCTAACACCACAGAAAAAAGCCGGCGCAAGTACTACGATTATTGCAGCTACTCAACGTTTTGACTCGTTTGCGTGCCCGTAACACTGATGAAGTCAGGCAGGTGTCGTTATCTCAGAGACACTGACTCATCAACGCCCGCCAGTTTTGTAGGTAACTTGGATGATGCAGGTGGGATACTTTAACTTCCGCCGCCGTTAAATAATGTTTTTCACTTGTCGGGAAAATGTTTTGCTCTTCCCTAAAAGGTTACTCTGCCGCCACAGGCGCTCGTTAACTGAAAAGTCTGCTCGATCTATTGATCCAGTAGCCGATATACCCGCCACTGCTAAGAGCTCTTGTGTCTGTCGCACTTGAAAGAGTTTTCTGTGCATTATAGGTGGTTCCGCCCTCACACCTTATCTTTGCATATACAGTCCCATAGGGTAGGTAGTGTCACAGTCTTAAATTTCTCACATCGAACGTATATTTTCTACCTAGTACCGAGTGACACAAACAGGGTTTTATGATATTGATTTATGCTGTAATACCTCCCATGTCAGCATTTTACACGTCAGCATCTTTACTTTAAGAAAGTGACGTGATTGTACACATGTACAACGCGTGATGTTTCAAGGCGACTATCCAGGTGGCAATAAAAGTGCCGACAATGACTGTAAGTTTGCAGAGTCAACATATCATGAAGAGTCAGCATTTCTTGTATCACGAGATGGTGTGTAAATAGAATACAATGTGTATTTCCGTTTGAGTAAAGGTAGATTACGTAAGAGAGTAAGCTTAAAATTGTGATAAATGAGAAATGACATTCATTCAGGGAGAGACGATGAGAGACGATGATGAGACAGTTTAAGTTGTAACTCGGGCTGAGTTCCCGTGCAGTAAATAAAGCCATCAATCTCAATTCTACCAGCGTGTTCGTCTTCAATTACACAAAGTATTACGGTCCTGTGCTACCTCCGATATCTGGTAAGGACTGGACAACGTACGACTACTGTTCGCAACAGACAGCTTGAGGCTATTCCCCAGTAAGACACAGAGTGAAGCAGGAATAGAGTTGCGACAGTAGCACAGTCACCTGTGGTCTATTCCGCTCTGCGTCCATGCGTCCCATAGACGTGTGTATACTAGTATGCCTGAGGTTCTTCTCAGCATATGTACACACGTCTACGGGCGCATAGACGATGGGCTGAATAGACCACAGGTGACTGTGGAAGTCAGTACAGGTGCCGCCAACTAAGCTGTTCGTGCAAAAAGGTGTTCGTGCGAAGTTCTTCAGCGGGCGGGCAAATTACAAAACTAATCAGCGGGCGGGGAGAAATATCGATATTTACTGTGGGCGGGGAAGAAATTTCATTACTTTCAGCGGGCGGGGAGAAAATTTTGACAGTGGGCACCGGAAAATACGTGGAGGGAGGGGAAAGCGGCGCGGTTGATAGAACTTGAGCACAAATTAAGCGCCTAACTTAGAGGGGAGCAATGTTCCAAGTATACTGCTAACTACTGGCATGGCTTTGTGTTAATCTAGGTTGCCTAGTCGGCATATAGTTGACAATGGGGAATTTTAGTAGTGGGGAGAGGGCAGCGGGGAGCGGGCAGACTGAAGATACCGGAGGGCAGTGGGCATCAAAATTCAGTGGGAGGGCATATTTTCCGTGTATGCCAATGGGAGGGCAGTAACGAACAGCTCTACTTTCCCCTCCAAATTTTGGGTCAAGGTCAAAAATAAGAAAAATCAGTATATCAGCCTTCAAAACATGTTTTGTGATGATTTTGAGAAATTCATGAAATTTACCAGTTGGCGGCACCTGTCAGTAATAAGTGTAGACACACCAAAATTAGTGCATTCTAACAAACTTATAGCTTGAAATTAAAGTCATAAAAATAATGTTTAAAGATACAGCTAGCGGGGCGTAAAACCAACCAAACCATGTAGCGTGTTTTGGAATGAGGGATCATTCTATGCCTGTTGCACATAGGTTGAGTCGATAGTTTCCGAAACTCACTAGACGCAGAGAGGCACATATATAGAAGAAGCGTTGTCGGAGATAAGCATCGGAGGAAGCGAGCATTGCGCAGTGAATTAGTGGAAGGCTCATAAGAAATGAGGCCGTCGGTAAGTCTGATACAACAAGTTCGAGGTAAAATGCTCACGTTACAACACTAGTGAACAAACAAGCACATTAACTTGAGTCTTAGTTACCTTAACGGCATGAGGCGATGAGACGTATAGTGTGCTGGTTAAGTCCACGCCAGTAACAGTGAACGATGATGCTTCATTTACGCGGGATTTCTGGAGATTGGCTTGGCCTGGATGCTCATATGGCTTACCAATAACTTCAAACAGTTAACATATTTGCATATCGTATCTTGGGGATCCAGTGCTGTTGATAGAAGTGAGAAACCGTTGAATGCTTAGCAGTTCGTGTTATCTCTAAAATAAGAGAGCAAAGAACACATAATGCGCATGCTCATAACCGAGGGCATCGCCTCATGAATATTAATTAGTCAATGCGACAGTATGGCCAAAAGATTTTGGTTCGGGACTTTTCGGTCTGGTTTAAATGCCTACAACCCAATCATTCGAATATGTTCGTGCATTGTCTACGAGTGGAAAGGTCATAATACTAATAAGATTCCTATAATAAAAAGCTTATCCATTCTCGTGATTTGGAGCATAAATTTCAAACTCGCCATCAATATGATTTTAGCAAGAATCGAAACACCTCGGCTGCTACTGGTTCCATGACAGTACATTATACATCGAAACGACAAGAATCAAACAAGACGTAATAGAAAGCTGGAGTGAACTTGAAAAAGACGAAACACTAAAAACATGTTCCAAAAGCAACCATAGGCCTAATCGCATACAGAAGGAACAGAAGTATGCGATACACTTATAAATGCCAGACTTTACAAAAGCTACAATATCTCGCACTCTGATTCACATGAGCAAACACAAACACAGCAAGACCAAACCGTAGACGTACCTTCCCTACTTGAACCACAAACTTCAGTGGAGCAACATATTAGTACATAAAGTCATTCAACACGTCTTATCAATAAAAATGAATATTAAAGCCCCAGAATTTGTAACTTTTGACCTTTTTTATGTTCGAAATTACAAGTTATTCTCTTACATCCATCGTGAAATGTTGTTCAATAAAGAAATAAGCCAAAACTGTGCTCCTGTAGTGACATACAAACGCTAAATATTGCCCGATCGAGTTGGATTGCCGCGCGGGTTTGTTGACAACTTGTAGGCTGTGCACGTGACCGAGAACGCCGATACTGATGACATCATCGAGCCTACAACATTCCTGGGGCCTTGCCATGCACGCCACACTGCCTGGGTAAGGGAGAACCATTTGATTTCTGGGGGGGTATGGAGGATTTTGAGAAAAAAAAATTGTCGCCAGGTGAGATAGAAGAAAAAAAAATTGATCCTGCCATGGCCTGAGAAAAAAAATTGTCATAACAGACAGAAGTGAAAAAAAAAATTGTCACAATGCACCAGAAATTAGCAAATTTGGAAATCCTATTCTCATGTATTCTTTGCCGGCGCGCCGCCATAGGCGGCGCAAATGTTTTTACCACAAGCAATTCTTATGTTTTTTTCCCAGCACTTATGATATAAGCATGCACTACTTAGGTCTACTTACACCTCAGTGCACTCAATGTTTTCCTTCCCTTTCCTGACCCAAGAAATCATATTTCAGGATTTCTGTTGCAATATCTCAATGGCATAGGCACTATCTAAAGGGGACTTTTTGACTTCTGTAAATTGTGAAAATTTTAAAACACAAGACAGGAGTCAATAAACTAGTGTTAAAATCAATATAGTATTCTCTCATATAAATATATTAGGAAGATGTAGAAGTTGACAATGAAAAATTGAGGAACAACAAATGTAATGAAATACAAGGGAGAGGGTCACTAAAAAAATTGAAAACTTCAGGGGGCGTTACTCAAAATGTGGAGAGGAAGAAGGGGGACGGGTTACTCAATTTATTTTGGCGAAATAAATTAAAACACATCTCAGATTGCACCATTGCACACATCCATTTCTCAAAATTTAAACGCGAGAGGGGGGCACCCCCTCTCGTGCTCTCCCCCCCCCCTTGGCTCTTCTAACACTATCGGATTGCACTACACTGCACCGTGGCGCACATCAATTTCTCAAAATTTTCCCAGGATCTAGGACAAAACTGAACTGTTGTGAATTCATCCTTTATTTTTTTTTTTTTCTTTAAAATAAAAGTTTTATTCATCATCAATACATCATCAACATAAATAACCTTTCAAAAAACTCAATTTTCTCCATATTACATATCATTATATCACTTATTTAAATATTCTGTTGTCATCTACTACTTGTATTATCTCTCAAGAAAAAATTCACAAGTTCTTCAAGATCCTTATTTTGCCTTATCATACTGATATAAGTTAACTCTTCTCTCAGAAATCTCCATATGTTTCCTTGATTGACAATTCTTTCTTTATACACACAAAAGGTTGAAACCATTATAACAAGATTGAATATTGCTAACGGTTCACAATCTAAAAATATCCATATATTACATGCTTCCACATCAGCTTTATTTGTGTTCTATACCTCCTATTCAATATTACCATCAATTTGATCCAAAATTATTTACAGCCTTACAATCAAAGAGAAAGTGCTGGCAGTCTTCAACGACATGACATAATTCACACTGTGGTGTTGTACTTTTTTCCATTTCCATAAATTTAACTTGTGTGGTATTTTGTCATGTAACAGATAATAATTAAATTGGGATATTTTTTTTACAACCATGTTTTTCACTTTTATTGTCCAAATAAGCTTCCAGTTATATGTAGTTCCTAATCTGTTGGTCCAGATCATAGGTGCATATGAAGTGACAGCACTTTTTTCCAATAGATTCCAGTATAAATCTTTGCATGTGAATTGGTATACATCTCTATATTTTCCTTGATAATTTTTTCTCAGTGTTGTTTTGTTTTTTCTTCGAACAAATAATGCATTCTTAGCCATCAACATGATATTTCTCCATTCACGTGGTATGGCATTTTTCAGAGTAATATATTGCATTAACCACTGTTTCTTGCTATGCAATTTACTTAATACACTGTTTTGTTTGATAAAAACACCATTTTCGAATAGATCTGCCACATAGATAAAACCTGACTCAATCCATTCTACGAAAAACATGACTCTCTTATTACATGTAATGAAGCGATTTCCCCAAATGACCTGTTCACCTATGTCATTTGGCGTTTTTCTCAATGTATCATCTTGCATGACAACATTATACCAGCTCATTAAAACGTTGGCATAAAAAACTGGTAATCTTTTCTTTATAAAACAGAGACCTTTCTGATCAAGATTAAATGAAAAACCAATGATGTACCACCAAAGTCTTTAAAGTGATACTCAGCAACAGCTTTCCAAGATTCATTCCCACATTTTGCTAATCTTTGAACCCATCTACACAAGAGCGCTTTAATCATTGTTTTGACATCAACCATTTTAAGACCTCCCTTTTCATATTTATTAATAATAATTTCTTTTTTAATTTTCCCTTTTTTACCGTTCCAAACAAAATCTGTAAATATGTAATTAAGCCTTTTATTATGTCTTCTGGGGTGTCGATCATTGAAGCCAAGTATAATATTTTTGCCAATGCCAGACTTTTTATGATTGTAATCCTCCCAAATATTGTCAAGAATCTTTTCTTCCATCCATTTAGTAAGGTTTCAATTTTGTCAAGTTTGTTATCCCAATTTAATTTTTTCACTTCATCTTTCTTATATCCAAAGTAAACCCCAAGTGCTTTAATCGGTTTCTCTGGCCATGGAATCAAACCTAAATCATTTCTTTTCCTCCATTTTCCAAGTTTTAATCCTTCAGTCTTGTCTCTATTTAATTTCAATCCCGAGTACTTTCCATATTGGTCAATTATATTTAACAATCTTGTTAATGACCTTTCTTTACTAACATATACTTGCATATCGTCTGCTAATTGTGTTATTTGAATGCTTGTCTTATTAACTTTAAAACCAATATCTTCTTCATTTCTTATCGCTTGTGCGAGAATTTCAGCAACTATCAAAAATAGCAGGGCCGAAAGAGGACATCCCTGTCTGATTCCCCTTTGTAACTTAAAAGATGTTGTTATCCAACCATTATTAATTATTGAACTGGTACAATTTGCATAGATTATTTTAATCCATTTTACGAAGTTTTTTCCCAAACCAAACTTCTCCAAGGCAGTGAACATAAAATTGTGCTCTACAGTATCAAATGCCTTGCAGAAATCTAAGAATAAAATCGCTCCTTCTTTTTTCTTCTTTTCTGAATAATCTATAATATCTTGAATTAGACGAACATTTTGCCCACTGAAACGCCCTTTGATATAACCCACCTGGTCTGTATTGATTATTTTTGGTAGAACCTTTTTCATTCTATTTGCTAAGACACATGATAATATTTTATAGTCATGATTCAGTAGGGTTATTGGCCTCCAGTTTTTTAAATCAAGTCGTGACCCTTTTTTATGGATAAGTGTGATAATACCACTATATTGTGACAGTGTCAATGCTCCTTCTTTATAACTTTCATTGAATGCATCTACTAATATTGTGCTTAAACTTTCCCAAAACGCTTTGTAAAATTCAATGGGAATCCCGTCCGGACCTGGCGTTTTATTTTTTTTCATTTGAGACAGAGCTTCCATGCATTCCCTTTCAGTTATTGGCCCTTCACACATTAGTGCTTGTTTTTGCGTAAGTTTAGAATGGACATAGATGGAATTTATGTATGTGTTAACATCTGCATCGTCGGCACTTTTTGATGTATATAATTCTTCATAAAACGTTTTTTCTGCTATTAATATTTCATCTATCTTTGTAACTATTCTATCCTTAAATACTAATTTATCAATTTGTTTTTCTCTTGATCTCTTCTTTTCTAATCCCAAGAAGTATTTGGTATTTCTTTCACCTTCCTCGTACCACTTTATCCTGGAGCGAATTTGAATCCCACGTAGTTTGTTTATATATATTTGTTCTAGATCCCTCCTTTTATCTTCATATTCTTTCAGAAGAACTTCCTTATTGTTTTTTCCCATAAAAATTAAATTTTCAAGTTCTTCTATTCTATCCCGGAGAATTATTTTCCTATCTTTCCGTTTCTTTTCCCTTTCTTTCGCATATTTGATACTGACTTCACGAATTTTAATTTTATTAAATCAAGCAATTTCTCGTATCTTTCATTTTATATGATTAGCGATAGTGTTATTTATAACCCCATTCACTTTACTTTTATATTCCTTCTCTTGAAGCAAGCTGGTGTTAAATTTCCAGTACCCTGGGCCCTTGTGACTTTGCTGCAAAACGAACTTTACAGACACGGCATTATGATCTGCCCTTACTGCAGGGCGGATGTCAGCAGATTTAACACAGGACAGAAGCTCTTGCGAGATCAACCAATAATCTAATCGACTCGCAAGACCTCTTGTCATTTGTCTCCACGTGAATTGCGATTTATTGGGGTTTAATTCCCTCCAAACATCGCACAACTTGAAAGATTTCGTTATTTTTGTTAGCTTTTGTGATTGCACTGTGTGGCATTTTGATCCTCTTGAGTCAAGCTTTGCATCCCATACTGTATTAAAATCTCCTCCTATCAGAACATAACCGTTGTTATTGGCATGTTTATCAATCCAATGCTTTAAGGAAGTGAAAAACTGCTCTCTTTCTCTGAATTGATTTGGAGCATAAACATTTACAATAGTAAACACCTCTCCCTTAATCTCTAGAGAGACAAGCACTTTTCTACCATCATAGCTATCTTTTGAATACAACACGTCACTTTCAAACTTTTCATCTATCATGATTGCTACCCCTCGACTATGATGTGAACCGAACGAATTGAAAATCAGACCTTTCCATTCTTGTTTAATTTCTCTCAAATATCGTCGTCCCAATAGGTTTCTTGCAATATTACTATGTCCGCTCTTTGCTCTCGGCACCATTGAAATATTTGTTGTCTTTTGTCACGTGCCCTTAAACCTCTACAGTTTAACGTCAGAAAATGCAAGTCATTTTGCAACATAGGCATGGTGTTTTTAGAATGAAAATCTTACTTGAAGCTTTTATCGCCTTCTTTGACGTTGACGTTGAGGTTTCTTTCTCTTCATCGTTTCTTTTTTCGTCTTTGTTCTGTACCGCGCAAATCACTAGCAGCTACTTCAGAAGCTGATCTCTCGGACTCAGCGTCTATATCTGACATTTGAGTCGATGTCGACAACTCTGTTGATGTGCTGGCATGCTTACGCTTTGCATCACCTGTTCCCGCCATTGTTCTTGTTTTGCTCGTATCTGCTACAAAGCTTGTAATTTTCGGTTGAATCGACTGCTCCTTTCTGACCGTGCAATTCCTTTTGCGATCTCCTTTCTCGGTTGTTCGCTCACTGTAGTTTCTTCTGTTTCAGCTTCTGCCCGACTTTCACTCTCAGACTTCTCCGGGCTCCTGGCCATACTTTGAAAGTCCACCTGGTTCATTGGGCAAGTTGATCGCATGTGTCCGCTGCTCTTGCAAAGCCTACATACCACAGGATTTTGACATACTGATTTTACATGACCACACTGTAGGCAATTATAGCAGTACGGTTCTTTACTCTGCTCTTCGGGGGATTTCCTGTCTTGTCGTTCTCTATACAGAAGATTTACAATAAAGTTCCCCATTCTAACTTGCCAGTCCGATGGTATTGGCTTTTTCAACTTCTCAACAAAGACAAAACGGTCTCCGTTATCGATATTTGTTAGTTTTCCGTCGATCCTCCACTTAGCTCTTGTGATCGACTTTACATTTATGTCCACTTCATGAAGTTTCTGTACTATTATCGAATCATCAGCTGACAATGGTAAATTTCTGACTACTATACGGTCCAAAAGCTCCCTTCTCGATGAGATGAATGGATTTTCATCGTAAAGTGTTACTTTCCTACCGCGGAGATTCAGCCCATTAGTCAGAAGAATAATTCTGTCCGCGTTGTCTTGCACATACAGTTGCCATAGTCCCCTGATTCGTTGAATTCCGGTGATACCTACCGGATCGATCACTTCTGCCATAGCTTTAATTAGCTCAGGTCCTGATAAAGAAGAGGTGTTGGGTTCGGCACTGCTAACATCATGATGTTTCAAAAAGACCGGTTTGACGTTGTGTGTGCCTTCATTGGTATTTGCTTCTCCACTCAGCACCTGTGCAAAGGATCTGCTTACGTAATTTTGTCCACTTGTCATTGTCAAAACTCTCGGCCCGGTTCTTGAAGCCCGAAAGTTCAAAACTTGTGCCACCAAATTTCTGTCCGCTGTATTCAGATATTTCCTCGGAACTTCTTTCTTTCGAACGACAAGCCTCTTATCAAAGACTTAATGGCTGAATTTTGCACCAAAATAGCCAAAATAACAGGTAAACAACTGCTTTAGTACAGACCGAAACGATAGCTCTGCTCCGTAGTGCAGCCTCGTTTTCGCATCCGAATTCATCCTTTATTATCACAGAGACATGTTTTCATTTACCTCAGTTCAATGACCATTTTGACAGTTAAACATACCATATTCATGCTTTTCATTAGAAGCTGGCAGCTGGAGAAATGACACAAGAAGGTCACAAATTTTCCGTTCCTGTATATTTATTTATTTTCAGTCTCTGGCAAACAGAACTGTTTTTCACAAATTGTATTGTCATTGTTTGGTTGTTAAATATTGTGACACAAACACTGATCATTCATAAAATGTAAAAAAATATTGCAGTGTTCAATGTCATTTTCAAACAGTTTTACCAAATGCAAGATAACCTGAAACTCCTCTCAGATTGCACCATTAAACACATCAATTTCCCAAAATTTCCAATACGAGAGGGGGAAACCCCCTCTCGTGCTCTCCCCCTTAAGGTGTTCTACCAGTTTCACTTAGTAAAAAAAAAAAATTAAAAAACACCTCTCAGATCGCACCAGACTGCACCATTGCACACACATCAATATCTTAAACTTTCCATGCAAGATAGGGGAAAGCCCCTGTGACACTTTCCCCCTAAGCCTCTCACATGTTCTCCCCCTGTACTTTCAAATTCTGCCCGGTCAGATATCCTAGTGAAAACCTTGTCATAATACCCATCCAAATTAAACAATATACTATATGGTTAGATACTGCGTGAGCTTTTATATCTTTATTTTATTGTGACTTGAAATTTCATTTTGATGGGTTCACCTTTTTTGAACCATCATGAGATAACTGATGATAGTCTAGCAGAGTACATCAGGATTTCAAAGGTCTTTACTGTTAAATTGCTGTATTTTGTAAATTTACAAATACATGTATTTGTATTTAACTTTTCTAAGTGGGGTGGGATCAGTCAAAATTTCAGAGTTAGAGAGGGGAGGTACTCAAATTCATCATGGTTGACGAGGGGGGTGTCACTTGAAATTTCTGAGTTTCAGGCGGTAAATAATGACGGCTCCCTTATATACAACGCATCACAAACTTGATGACAAAGAAAAAAAAATTTGCATTGCTACTCCATTTGAAAAAAAAATGATGCAGCTCTGACAGTAGAAAAAAAAATTGCTGTCACTGTGACAGGAAAAAAAAATTTGCTCGCATACCCATTTCCTCCATACCCCCCCCCCAAAAAAAAATCAAATGGTTCTCCCCTAATCGCCCATGGTCGCCGGCTGAAAGGCCTGCGAATGGTTTTGTTTTGTTCTTCTCTGTTCAAATACGTACTGCTACTGTGTTTCAGAGGATAAAGAACTTTGGCAGAGGCGGCTGACATTCTATTCTGGTACCTTGCGCGTTATATACGGATTATTCAAACTGCAGTCGGCATACACACCCTGCAGTTGGTCACTCAGAACTCTGGGTACCGATGTAAAATCAAGACGACACTATATACACTTTGCTCACTTCTGCAGGCAAATAGCCATCAAAATTGAGTAACTTGAAGTAATAAATTTCATCTGATTCATGCTTTAGCGGCGAGGTGATTGCGAAATCGAAGCAACATAGTTTGGCAATGTATGGTAGGCTGTCGAATGCAGTGAACGCGATGGCCTTTGGCAGCAAGTAAGGGAACCGTCAGTATTTACGACCTGGGGGTCATTCAAAACTTGAAAGCTGTAAGGGGGTGCTCAAAATGTTTTTTCTTTGTCTTACTCTGTCCTCAATGGCATAATGATGAGTTGACAATAAATATTTTACTCTGATACATATTAAATAAAAGGAAAATAAATACTTTACCAGAACAAATAAATATCAACTAGATGAAGCAAGGCAAAAACTCCAAGTACCTGATACTACTAGCAATACTTATTATGAAGAGAAGATAGTGACGATGAGAATGATATCGTTGTTCATGTACTCAATGGCACCAGCGACAGTAAAGATGAGGATCGACAGTGGTGATGATGATGTCACACAGTAGTTTTCTGCAGTCGTTACCAGAGGTGGAAGGAGAGGCCGGTCATGGAGAAATGTTCTCGACAGATATCACTATAAGTGCACAGGATCTAGGGCAAAACTGAACTGTTGTGAATCCATCCTTTATATTACCATAGGAATGTATATTTTAATTGACTTGAGTTCAACAACCATTTGGACATTTAACCATACCATAATGACATGCTACCCATCCAAATTTAACAATACTATATGGTCGAAGACTGCTTATTAGGTGAGCTTTTATATCTACATATTGTTACATGGGCTCAGGTAAGCAAAAATTTCTGTTAGAGAGGGGTTTACTCAAAGTCATCATGGTTGGCTGGGTGTGACTCAAAATTTCGGAGTTTCTAATGTAATTCCTCTGACCCCCAGGTCGTAAATAATGACGGCTCCCTAAACAGCTGTGAACGCCTGAGTCACAACGATCGGGACCTGTATACGCACTGCTGTATCTCAGCGAAAATTTAGAAAAAAACAATGGAGCTACTGCTAAGAAATTTACAGACTCTTGGCTCTTGATGCATCAGTTTTTGAGCTTTTATACTGGTAAAAAGGCATTCTGAATACAGCGGTAATTTCATTCCAAACGCGAAAGGATAACACGCGGGCATTCTGCAATGGACGCTGTCAACTTTACCTTGCTGCAGGCCCCACACCAATCTCGGCCCGGCCCCGCTGCACTTGTACAGTGTACTACCTCCATGTAGTACAGCCTTACAGGACTAGTAGCCGGCCAAACACAAAAAACAACAACGCCGCAGTGTAAAGTCCGTAGGTCAGAACCATTGAGCATAAACTTTCAGAACCAGTGATGTTTAAAAGTTTTGTATTGATCACTTCATGTAGGTTAGGGAGAACCATTTGATTTTGGGGGGGTATAGAGGAATGGGTATGGGAGCAATTTTTTTTTCCTGTTACAGTGACAGCAATTTTTTTTTTCTACTGTCAGAGCTGCATCAATTTTTTTTTCAAATGGAGTAGCAATGCAAATTTTTTTTTCTTTGTCATCAAGTTTGTGATGCGTTGTATATAAGGGAGCCGTCATTATTTACGGCCTGAAACTCAGAAATTTCAAGTGACACACCCCCCCCCCCTCGTCAACCGTGATGAATTTGAGTAACTCCCCTCTCTAACTCTGAAATTTTGACTGATCCCCCCACTTAGAAAAGTTAAATACAAATACATGTATTTGTAAAATTTACAAAATACAGCAATTTAACAGTAAACACCTTTGAAATCCTGATGTACTCTGCTAGACTATCATCAGTTATCTCATGATAGTTCAAAAAAGGTGAACCCATCAAAATGAAATTGCAAGTCACAATAAAATAAAGATATAAAAGCTCACGCAGTATCTAACCATATAGTATATTGTTTAATTTGGATGGGTATTATGACAAGGTTTTCACTAGGATATCTGACCGGGCAGAATTTTAAAGTACAGGGGGAGAACACGCGAGAGGCTTAGGGGGAAAGTGTCACAGGGACTTTCCCGTATCTTGCATGGAAAGTTTAAGATATTGATGTGTGCAATGGTGCAGTCTGGTGCTATCTGAGAGGTGTTTTTTAATTTTTTTTTTTTTTTTTACTAAGTGAAACTGTTAGAACACCTCAAGGGGGAGAGCACGAGAGGGGGTTTCCCCCTCTCGTATTGGAAATTTTGGGAAATTGATGTGTTTAATGGTGCAATCTGAGAGGAGTTTCAGGTTATTTTGCATTTGGCAAAACTGTTTGAAATGACATTGAACACTGCAATATTTTTACATTTATGCATGGTCAGTGTTTGTGTCACAATATTCAACAACCAAACGATGACAATACAATTTGTGAAAAACAGTTCTGTTTGCCAGAGACTGAAGATAAATAAATATACAGGAACGGAAAATTTGTGACCTTCTTGTGTCATCTCCAGCTGCCAGCTTCTAATGAAAAGCATGAATATGGTATGTTTAACTGTCAAAATGGTCATTGAAGTGAGGTAAATGGAAACATGTCTCTGTGATAATAAAGGATGAATTCACAACAGTTCAGTTTTGTCCTAGATCCTGTGAAAATTTTGAGAAATTGATGTGCGCCAAGGTGCAGTTAAGTGCAATCCGATAGGTATTTTAAATTTGTCTTTTACCAGTAACACTGTTAGAAAAGCCAAGGGGGGAGAGCACGAGAGGGGGTGCCCCCCTCTCGCATTGAAAATTTTGAGAAATGGATGTGTGCAATGGTGCAATCTGAGATGTGTTTCAATTTATTTCGCCAAAATAAATTGAGTAACCCGTCCCCCTTATTCCTCTCCACATTTTGAGTAACGCCCCCTGAAGTTTTCAATTTTTTTAGTGACCCTCTCCCTTGTATTTCATTACATTTGTTGTTCCTCAATTTTTCATTGTCAACTTCTACATCTTCCTAATATATTTATATTGAGAGAATACTATATTGATTTTAACACTAGTTTATTGACTCCTGTCTTGTTTTTTTAAAATTTTCACAATTTACAGAAGTCAAAAAGTCCCCTTTAGATAGTGCCTATGCCATTGAGATATTGCAACAGAAATCCTGAAATATGATTTCTTGGGTCAGGAAAGGGAAGGAAAACATTGAGTGCACTGAGGTGTAAGTAGACCTATGTAGTGCATGCTTATATCATAAGTGCTGGGAAAAAACATAAGAATTGCTTGTGGTAAAAACATTTGCGGCGCGCCGGCAAAGAATACATGAGAACAGGGTTTCCAAATTTTGCTAATTTCTGGTGCATTGTGACAATTTTTTTTTTCACTTTTGTCTGTTATGACAATTTTTTTTTTCTCAGGCCATGGCAGGATCAATTTTTTTTTCCTTCTATCTCACCTGGCGACAATTTTTTTTTCTCAAAATCCTCCATACCTCCCCCCAAGAAATCAAATGGTTCTCCCCTTATGTGAATGACTTTCTCATCGAGCTGCGTCTATAATTGTCCCGGGCATTGTCCATGCAAATTTGGGGCAGATCGTCCATGTAGCCGACACGAACACGAAGTGTCTGTTACCGGCTACCAAAAACTATGAAAAATAGTAAAGAATGAGCTACAAAATCACTATCTGTTTTAAGTTGCAGGTAGAATAAGTCTGTGCCTTTGTAAAAAATACTATAAAAATAGTCGAAAGTGAAGAACCAGCTGAAAGTTAGTTGAGGAGACCTTGACCGCATATCATTTGCATCTCATTGTCGGCTACATGGACTGTATGCCAAATTTGGGGCTTGCCTTAGCTCCTTCCGATCGTCTGTAGACTACAGCCAAAATCACAGTCCTAAGCAAATTGTACAGTTGTGAAAGTCAGATATATGTATCATGAATTTTATACAAAAATATGTAAACAACAGAATCAAACCAAGCGCTTAGTTTGCTGTCGGGCCGGGTGCGCAGGGGACGACTTTGCAGTGAGGCCGGGATCTCTCTTGTGTTCGAACTTCTACCATGCCTGGAGCTCCCTCGCATCGCAGCTAGCTGATATTTGTACCACTGTAGTCCTTGTGAGGATTAGATACCCGTTACGATCGATATTATTTGGAAATACTTTTAAATTAATAAGTAAGACTTTTGTACTGCATTCAAGATATAATTTTTCCTTTCTGAGCGTTTTCAATTACGGCAACGATATGCGAAGTTGATAGGCTGTGTTGCCTGCAGCTTAGCCTGGCCGTACACAAAACTTCGTTCGAGTAGACGGAGTAGAATCAGTCCCGTCATTTATTTTCAACGAAATTTTATTATACTCCATACTGAAGAAACGACTAGTTCAATGATTACGATGGTGAAGTGTTGAATTTTTATTCATATATGTTTTTCTCTCTCAATTCATTCAGCAAACTTGATCTCCATACCGTCGGTCACAACGTGCAATGCCTTGCATGAAGCTTACAATCGACTGCCTCCGTCGTTAGTTTAGCTGTTCAAGACGTTTGTTTGCATGGCTCATTATAGTCGGAACAATCTGTAAACACTTACATATTATATCTTTCCGGTATTTCACCAACTTTCGCGCGTTTTTAGCTGAGTCTCCAGTTTCGATGGACCAGACCTTTTCGAAGAGCGTATAGTTTCTACGGACGCCACAGTAAATCTTGCGTAGATGTGGTTGAGCATGCGCGGTGGTGTGATTACGTTTCGTTTCGTGTGTCAACAAAGCTGACTTCTGGTCCGGACAAGAAGTCATTTTTCACTCCTTTTACTGTTAATCGTGAGGCGGGCTGGGCATGCAAACCATGCGAGTCAGTATTAATTATGGTCTACTTTCATATACTGAGGATGTCATTTTAATCAAAAATATGAAAAAAATTGTTAAAAGTTACAAATACTGGGGCTTTAAACAAATGATGAAGAAAACTTTGTTTTCGAAACGTAACTTCAAAGGATCGCAGGGGTAACGTTAGTCTCTCCGCCCCAATGCGAATTAACAGCAAGACACGTAAATTACGGGTACGTCTAGCCATGGGTAATCAACCCTTTACATAAAACAGCTAAACATGATACACACATACACAAAATCATACACAAACAATTCAGGTATGAACGATGTTTGGAGTTGCTTTTTCTTTATTACTTTCGCCAAGGCTAATCAACACTTTACATAAAACAAAATCAAACATGATACGCACTCACAATATACACAATAATTAGAGGTTATTACTCATTATATTACCATGCCCTGCCCGTCGCATTTTGATTGGTCCAGCTGAACCACGTGACGGACTACAAATACACAGTAATGGTTTGTTCACATGCCCGTGAATATGAATAATAAGATTAAGAACTCAAACTATCGTAACTTTACAGCTGAAACGTAAATCATAATCAATCACAAAATAAAATGGAGCACTTGTAGGTCAAATTGAGATACTTTTTTTCTGAAAACATCCCCGGATTTGCCAATTTTTTACAGCGGGCGTGACAGTGCGTCGCGTATTGCTCAGTTTCTGGGGCCCAGTTGTCGTTCGCTTCTGAAATTTTAGGAAATTTTGACGGTTTTCTTAGGTTCGTTGATAATATAATGGAAATAACAGACTCGCACGTTGCAATGGTCTTCTCCAAATGACCGTTCAATGTTTGTTACAAAAATGTTTGCTCCAGTACTTCCGTGTTATTTTCAAAACAAATTGAAGAGCGCAGAGTCAAACAGAATGACGCAACTCAAACAGAACGCCACAATTACAAACTGAAGAGTGCAGATCAAAACAGAACGACGCAGCTCAAACAGAACGACGCAATTACAAACTGAAGAGTGCAGGTCAAAACAGAACGAAGCAGGTCAAAACAGAACGACGTAATCACAAACTGAAGAGTGCAGATCAAAACAGAACGACGCAGCTCAAACAGAACGACGCAATAACAAACTGAAGAGTGCAGGTCAAACAGAACGACGCAATTACAAACTGAAGAGGGTTTGTGTCGTTTTCGGCCACGGTATGTTGTACTGTATTGTAACAATTTGAAACTTTTTTTGAAACAAGCTTTAAGTATTTTTGTTTTCCTGCAATGAAATGCTTCAAACCAGGCAGGGTAGTGTGTTATAACTGGGCATTTTCTGTTAATTTATTTTGACCCACATGCAGAGTTAAAGCCGCTCTTGTGTCATCTGACTCCGTTAATGTTGTCGACTTTGCGAGCTAGCTACAGCTGAAACTAATCAGCGTATAAAGCAGTTTTATTGCAGCTCACTGCAGTAGCTTCGCTACGCTGTCCAATACTGAAAGTGCAATGCTCCGTGTGTATTCTGACCATCAGCGACGAAAATATGGGTAGGGTGTAATCTGCCATTCAGTGCTATGAGTATCATACCCTGCGTATACCCTACGGCCAAATCCCCGGGCACTGCAGCACGGAACTGGTAAAAGAATTGTAGACCTATCGTCGCGTGTTTAGTTAGGTTAGCCGCCAGCCGGCCTAGTATACAGTGCATGCATGCGTTACGTTGCACTCTCTCTGAACCGTGTGAACGACTGTACCAACGTACGGATTGTGTAGTCCGTAGATTCGACGGCGGTACAAGTGTAAAATCACAAAAATTTAAGCATATATTTAAAAATCAAAAACGATAGGATTGTAGTACGGCATCTCAAGATCTCAGGTGTGAATTTGTGTATCTATGAATGAAACTCTTAAAAAGATGAAGCGTGCGATCCGCAAGGTACTGACAACCCACGAAAAACCATTGTTTACTATGGGGATTTTTCGTTTCATCCATCTACATTTGTAATACCTAAAACTCGCCGGTTCAATTTTTTCATTTTTCGCACGAAATGGAAGAAAAGATACAGTCGTTTGAATGTTCATCGTAACCAAAAACGTATCGTTTTCGATTTTAAAATTATGCCCTATTTTTCTTGTACGAACTGGTTTCAGGGCTTAATTAGCACTGGTGCTGTACGTGATTAGGACATAACCGCTTGCCTGTGTCAGCATAATTTGGGTAGAATTTTCATAATTTCTTTCATGTATAAGTAAAATACTTACACATACGTTTTCATGTATATGTGTACTATATATTTGGAGAATCTTTAGGACAATGGTAGCGTGGAACGGTTGCAATAGTGATATATATTTCTGTCGGGTGTCAATACCTGTGAGACAGCGTGTCGCTGCCGTAGTGGGCTCATGAATAATTAATTAGTACGGCTACGCTTGAAACAAAAAGAGGCCCAAAATCCTGTAGTGTCTGCCAGACTCTTTTCTTAAAATATGCAAGGCATTTTCAACATTGCTGTTCGAACACCTTACCGTGGACAGAAAAACACTTGCGTTCGTTTTACGCACCAAATGATGATCTCATAAACACAACTGAAGATTTAGATGACCAAGCAGTTTTTCTACGAAAGATGAGGACAATCAGCGTGTTGAGGGTCATCCAAGTGATGTAGGCAAAGTGAAAGTCACATGACTCCGGATACTGACCTACCCTAATAATTACCAGTGAATCCTATACATGTTGGAGCCATCTGTAAACGCGGAAGTCAAAATAAAAACAACGAAAGAAAAAAGAATTCAAAGTTTCTGCTACAGTACTGAAGTACATGCTCAGGACCATACCCTATGGTGATAAAATTTGAAGAGAATGAAAGACTACAACTGCATTTATTTAACCCTTTAAGCGCCGAAGTCAATCTTTGTCACCCTTATAAAATATACCTTAGTCAATTTTTGTTACATTTTTGTCAAAATTTTGCTAAAAAACTGTGGCCAATGAAATGTTGAGTTCCTTTGGTCCAAAATTATCACAAAAAATACAGAAAAGTTCATAAAAATTGGTAAAATGTTGCACTAAAATTTTGGTGGGAAAAAGTACATCACTCAAAGGGTTAAAGTCATTCGATTGTTTCTTTGGCCTGAAAATTACCATAATGATACATTTTCCTAACCATTGAAAAACCCTTCACTAGAAATACTCTTCACTTGTTAGCAAGCATAGCATTCCATGCTTCCACACTGAGTACCAATAGCTGCATTGTTCTGGCGATGTTGCTAAGAAATACGACGCTGAACGCATTTTCAACAGCAATAGTTTGCCAATCGATGTTACATATCAAATTGATCTAGAACAGTTTCGTCGATTTTTGAATTCCGTATTTGAGGCAAATTAGGATAGGGCTTTGATGCACATTATTTTCGAAAAGTCTTAAAACCAGGGAAGAGTCTTTATACACAAGCATGCAGTTTATATTATATTATACGGTAGATGATGAGAACAAATGTTATGTGCTTATTCTTTTTCACATGTATGTGATCAAACTAATACGAGTGAATCATGATTTCATCCACTGGTCATTGAGAAACACTTCAATCTCTTACACAAGAATTGTGACGAGTCAGTTCAAATTTGATGATGTTCACATGAAGCAATTTTCACTGGTCTAGACTTAGTGCAAGTCAATGAATTAAAAAAAAATATCATTTGCAACAGTTTCACTTGTGTCTCCTCTATTTGATGCAAAGGTATTTAAAATTGGCAGCACAGGTCAAGTTTTCCTGGCGATCGAACGCGTTACCTGTGAGTCTGCGCAGTAGTGAGTCATTTTAGTTTCTGCGGGTGAAACTTGCCTGTAAAGTGTTCACCCACTCATCGCGTTCATCCCACTCACACGTTTCATATGAAAACAGATCACAAATTATCGCGCCCACCCTACGCAAACGTTCACAAATCACAGGCTGCAACCAACGATTGGTCTTGCATTGTGATATAACAAAACTATCCAATCATAACACGTGTTATGAAAAAATATTCTCCACTTTATTTTATGGATAACTGCAAAACTTGCGAATTAACTGCTAAAAATAGCCATGCAAACAAATTCCGACCTATCTACTCTATTGTTGAATAGCATGTAATCGGAACAATTTTTTTATTGGCCTAAGAAGGAACTATCACCTTGTTGTAATGCTTTTTTGTATCGTATTTTGCTTGCGTAGGTAGACTTTTATGGCAAGTCATTGTTTATCATTCCCATGAATCATCAAAGCTCGTTTCTACATACATCTGAAAGTCGTTTGTAAATGCCTACTTTGAAAATCTAAACTGAGGGTGATGGCATTCCTTCATGCTGAAATTTGTCATAAAAATGTGAGATTAAAAAAATCCAAGGATGCAATGTGTATTCCTATAAGATGTATCTCAAAAAAATTATATTACCTACAGCATATTCAGAAACAAGAAAATGGAAATATTCCCAGTGGAACAGCTTATTTGGGAACACAAACTTCATCTACATTTCATTTTCAGCACCCGGTAAGGTCGCTTGCTGGAGGGCGGCCATGTGTCTGTCGTGCAGAGGTGACGTACTTGGCGACCAGAACGGTTTCGCTGTCTGCTGCCCTCATTGTCGGTATGGGGGTATGACTGGACAAACTGGCATGGGCGAAGACGTGCCCTGCTTTTGTGATGAAGAAGGTAACGTGCATTGGAATTTTCTGGACGAATTTATAAATATTTAGAACCGTAGCATGCGGTACCTTATTAGATAGTGAAGAAGTCGATGTCAGTCGATGTCGACCTGATCAGTATAGTCAATTACTAAATCTTCTGATAAATTCAAACGTATAGTGGAATCGCTGTGAATGATAATTGTTACTGTTTAACAACAGCTCTATACACCCTTTGAAATATTATTTTATTTCTAACACCACTGTCCGTATATTATATAAGAAAATGGGATACTCACAGCATCTTCATGAATTTTTTTTCAGACACTGACGAGTGTTTGTCTTCTCCGTGTCAAAATGGCGGAACATGCCAAGACTTGATATCCAGCTACCGATGCATTTGCCCTGTTGGATACAATGGTACCAATTGTGAAACAAGTACGTGACCAGGGTTTACAAATTATGTCAAACGCTGTAAACTTTTGTTGAACTTTTAACAGTTTACTGAACTATGAATTTTCATGTATTTTGTCTTGTGGGCATGAGGAAAATGTAGCTCATGTCATTCACTAGATGTGAATCGCTTATTATTGCGTATGACTTCACTCGGATTTGGTAAAACGACGTTAGGCGGCAATAAAAACTCTTCTTGCGTTCTTGTAGGAAATACAAATATATACCAACTTCGAGTTGAATATGATCTGCAGCATTGAGAAATACGACTTAAATTCAGGCTGATAGATACAACAGCGAAACCTCGGGCCCGAATATCGGGACAAAAAGTTACGGTGACCGTTCTTCACCAGACCTGAAACACGACACTTCATATACTCCAAAGTAGAAGAAATGGTTTGGACTATGATCCTGGGGGAGGGGAGGGGAAGTATAGAAAATGGATGACCTAACAATTCAGATCTCTGTTTCTGAACAGATGTTAAATGTGTCATTGAACGATTGTAGCCATATTTGTTTTGACGTTACGCAAACTTCTATTAAGTCAATTGTCATCATCAGAAGGGTTTGCTAAAAGGATGACTTTTTTCCCGCAGACACTCAAAACCCTCCAAAACCTAGGCCGGTTTGTTACGGTAACGCAACAGACACTTGTGTAAATGGGGAATGTCGCTACGAAAGGAGCATCGGACAAGAATGCGTCCATGGTGTATGCGAGTGTCCCCATCCTGACTACAATACATGCACATGTCTCCGTAAGTACATTACAGCACACAATTCACGGGGCGTGTTCGATACAAAATCTGTGTACTTCATCTTGTGTAGATATAATACTGTATTCTGGTCTTTAAATTATGTGCTTTTTCGCCGAGGATCGGCAGCACACAATTCATTTACCATATACAGAAAATATATCAAAATCAAAGATGTTGATGCACGCGAAAGCGGACTTTTGTCTATCTGACCCTCATTTTTTGTCCTCAACCATAACACCGGAAACAGTCTAGTATATGTCCATAATGTTTAATACTACTTTTTCCCAACTTGACATTGGTTTAACATAACAGCTGAGCCTGAGTACAAAGCTCTGTACCCTTAGTCGCTGTAAACTTTGGTCTAGACCCTGTACCCTAGTTTCTTTGATCTCTTTTCTGCCCAAAGAGTAGGTAAAGGTCATGAACATAAACAAGTTCTTGTCTTGTTGTGTATGAATCGATTTCCATCTTTCGCTTTGTTAGTTACATAGGCTCTCGTTTGAATTGCATTCGGTCATGGTTATCACATTTGACATTGTCACAACCTCTCCGCTTCCCGCACTCCAAAGGAAAAGGGCAGATTTTATCGACTTTTTTCGCTTTACTCAGTTAAAATATAAATATGCCCACACTTTTGAGGCTTGTTGAACAGTCAGCCTGCATATACATGTTTACCTTTTTTAACCTGTTCAAACAATGCCAGTTTATGTATCCTGGGTCAAGTAACTTGGCAGGCCGTGGAAATGATGTGAGCAAGCTATTCTTAAAGGCATAGTTTTTTTATCAAGTTTATCTCTGAGAATATTGACTATAGGCACAAATTTCAAAGGAGAACAAAAGACTAAAATCACATGAACAGCCAATGTCAAAAACCATCGATGCGAGAGCCAGGGATTGGAGACTGCTCCTTTAACAGCTTTTATGCTCATACAGGACTAACATTATCTATACTTTCCCAACGCAGCAAATGTGACCACGTGCAGCATCGAGCAGACTGAGGGCGATGCAGTCGATGCTGTAGCTTCGCCGCGATTCACTAGTAAGAACGAGTCAGGCGCCATTTACAGTTGCCGTGCCAACAATGAGAGATACAACGTCATCGTCATCGCCGTTGAAAATTATGTATACAGTCGCCATGGATGGCCATTGATGCCAGTCAGAATTATCGGCACTGGAAACGGCAAGGACATTATTCTTGTCTTCTCCAGTGTCTACAACGTCATCTGGAACGTGACTATTTCCGACCCAGGCGTTACTCTTGAGAAGGCTATTCTGGTAAGACAGTCCTATTTCTGGTAGCGCAATATTTAGAAACACAAACCACGGCGACTGGACTTTGCGGTGTGCTGGTTAGGGTGACACACACACACACACACACACACACACACACACACACACACACTCTCTCTCTCTCTCTCTCTCTCTCTCTCTCTCTCTCTCTCTCTCTCTCTGGCACAGCGATGCAAAAGAGTATTGTGATTCTTTTTGCAGGTTTGCTAAAACAGTGCAGAGCGTCCTGATCAATCAGAATGTAGCATACAACGCTTGCGTAGTGCAGTGAAGGTCACTCCATCGACTTTCATGTAGTAAAAACAAGAAAGTGCTGTTGTAAAATTGCCAAAGCGACATTCTGAGAAAAAAGGAAGTTTGCAACAACATTGTCGGCTTCCTTGATTTTTGAAGGTTAAATAAACAGTATTTCTGATTTTGACAACCCTTACAGGGAAAACATTTCTTACATGAAGAGATGAATCTGCACCATTCCTACTTCCGAAACACCTATTTGCCTACATCAACATTTCTCGAAGCTCCTTTTATTTGGAGAGATGATTTTAAGAAATGTCTGCTAAAATGAATAGTCGGATGCCTCCTACCTTTTTGTGACTAAAATTTGTTCTGAGGTAATGAGGGCCGCAGAAACTGAGGGTAAGATTACGTCAAGACATCAATTTCTTATTTTCCTATCTAAAACTTCTTTAATGCCTTCTTTAATACCTTATGCACTAATCAGGGAAATAATAATAATCCTCTTTTGCTGCAATCCTCTGCCTTAGTCAATAATGTTACATACCTTGTTGACTTAACACAGGTTTCGCAATACATGGACAGAACCAATATCGAGTACTTGGTTGGTTCCATTCGCTCACTGGAGGGAATATACCACAAAATATATGGCTTCGGCGATGACAGAAGAGGCTACAACACCGTGGGCTTGCTGAAGTATCTACACCAACGCTTTGGGCCAATCACATCATTCACGGGAACAAGTTCGCCAATAGAATGGGTCGTCGATTTAGATAAGATCTGAGCGGTTTACCTTAGCACAAATGATATCATTCATACGAATATAACAACATTGACATTTAATACTCCGCTCTGTGCACTCTCTTTCACGTCAGTGATGCAACACATGATTGTTTACCATCAGAAATGTACAGGTAAATAATATCAAAGAGCTTTCGAATGAAAAACAATAGAAGTAGCTACCTACTCTTTTAGAAATCCACCAAACAAACAGTTTTATTGATGAGCATTTCTTTTAAATGAGATAAAAATTACCAATAAATTCCCTGCATTTATTTCCTTCAGAGTTCATTAATTTAATGAACGGCACAATCTTTAAATTGACAATTTTTGGTTCGATATTTAGGCATTAAAATTAAGCTATTACAGCTTTTAGCAGTTTTTTTCCAATGGTATAAAATACCTTGTTAACTTATTGCTCTATAAATGTCACCTTTTATTCATTTTTGGCATCTTTTTCATCAAGCTCTTTCTTCAACTTGGCCAGAGCATTCAGTCGATCGTCCCGCCATCTACGGTTCCGTAAGTTCTCCTAGTGGACTCGTCTTGTTCTTGTCGTCAGAGAGTGAAACAACCAGTGGTCCTGTGAAGCTTTGAATTGGTTTTTAAAGTCTTCAGTTGGCTTTTATAATGGCTCTTCCTCTCTTTTGCGGCAATGCTTTCACCACGAAAGATAAAATTGGACTACAAGAACTTGCACTGGCAAACCTCTCATTATTACGGAAGTCGCAAATTGCAGATTCACTCAAAACAAATGCGGATGGGTGCCATTACAGTGTTAATTTTATTTATCCTTACGAAGGTTGTTGCTAGGCCAATTGCATTCATGGGAAGATATTGCGATAAATTACTTAATAGCCAGAAATGGTAACTTTCTTGATATATGCGAGAATTCAGTTCCTCACTATTATCAATACTGATAATTTGTTCGTCTTACGAGCAGGATACCAGAGTAGTGGCTTGTGGATGACAGATAAGAATCTTTATTTCTCAGATGAAGATGCTTACAGACGAGCCCGCTGATGATAAAAGGCTAACGTTTTATACAGCAACCACTCCGTTTATACGTTTAATTATGATAAAACATATGGGCCGATGATTGACATCACAAATTACATAGCTGCTAATTACAAATACCATCTGATACGATTGTCATGCTCGTAAAAGAGTCTATTTTGCATGCTCGTAAAATCTTGATCACATTGTTCTCAAAAAAAAAAAATAAAAAATAAAAAAATAGGCAGTATTAATTTGGCGAGGATTCGTTTTCTTACCACTTCTTCATCTGGTTATTGCAATTTTTTACCACTACATGTATTTTATCAAGGATTATTTTAATCACATTCTCTGTCAATGTTTCCAATGAATATATAACTGTTTTAATGATGTCGCCCTGTTGGTTATGGCAGATGAGGATCTCTCTATAACTTTGGATTTTTCTCCATCCCTTTAGAGTTTTCTAAGTAACACCATGATTTCTCGTGATCTGTCTACGAGAAATACAATGCTCGATATTATCCTGCAAGAATTGTAATTTCTCGCAATGAATATGGAAGAGATTGAATCCAGGCGATCTGTCTGAATAATATTTCTCACAAAAAAACATAAATTCTCGCCGATCTATCCTGAGAAATGACGAGAATTCTTATGACGAGAATTCTATTCATCGCAGATTCATGTTAAGAAATTGCAATTCTCGCAGAGTATAGTGAGGAAAAGTAAATTTTCGCATGATTGTCGCATAAAGCGAGAATGTGTCATTTTCTCGCTACATTATCCCAAAGTCTTTCCATAGCAGACAGTTTGTAATAGGTAATAAAAACAAGAATGTAAACAATCAACAAGTAAAAAATAAACTTTTCAGGAAAGCCAGGCAACTACTGGTCTGAGGGTCCTTGGTTAATAAATCAAACATTCCTTGTGAATGGAGTGTTTCATCTTTCACATGGTTCAGTCTCTCTTTTCAAAGTGGTCTGCAATAGAATACTGTGAAGTACAAGCCAATCGCCATTGCTGGAGAGTCGATAAGCAAACAAGAAAAAGTTGGTGAAATGGTCGTCCATATCAAGCCCTCGTCTCGTTGATACGTACTCATCCCCATTCAAAGTGGCTATACAAACACTAGTGAATTTTAATTTAAACCTCTTTACCATATTTTTTACACTGACTAAGACCTCGGCAGAATGAGTGTAAATGAGGCACCCGTCTTCTCCTACTGTTATAGCAGTACAGAAACTTTAAGCCATTCATTTTATTCCTGTACATTCTTGACATCTTCTCGGAAAAATGATAAAATCTACAGAAAGTCTCTTATCCTTGTTATGGGACCCAGCCTTCATGACATACTTCTTGAAGACAGCATTGCTGCGGTTACTATTGTAATACACCTTAATATATAATATATAATATATCTGTCATGATTTTTCAATTTACGCAACTGACGTCACGTGATATGCGTCATTTGATATATGCAAAGCCAGTTACCGGTTTACACTGTTGAAAATGTTAACGGACCCATCAAACGCTCGGACAACAGTGCACTGGGCAAGTGCCAGCAGATACGTATGTGCACACCCTATAGGCCACGCAAGAGAAGATCTGAGCGTTGTCTGCGATTCGGTTTACAGTGAGAAAATTGGACAAGTTACGACAAAAAAAGTTTTGACTGGCCATATTCGAATAACAGCAAACACGTGTTTTTCTCGTATAGCTGATAGCCGTCTCTTACATCCGGGGGGAATGAACGCATGTCGTTACTTTCATTAATATTTACAGACAATATATTTGTAAAGTAACCTTTCATACTTTAAAGCAAAACGATTTAAGGTGAGTGTGCAGTGGAGATGAAAAATAGTACCTATTCATTTGCTGCAAGTCAAGAACAACCACTGGTATATGAATTGCTGTGGAGGATTATAAAGGCGGGATGCATTGCTATAACGAAATTAAAATGCTATCAACTATTATTGATAATTGCAAACTCTACTGTTAATGTTAATCTCTACAAATATAATAATCTCCATTAATGTAATATTAATCACAATTTTAATGAAATCAACCACAGGTAATAGAACAGTCAACCATTAATGTAACAACCCGGAACCACAAATGTAGTACACAAATTAACCTTGAATGTAATAAACTCAATGTATTAAATTTGAACTTGTATGTGATCATTTGTCAATACCCAACGTAAATAATAAACTTTAACCCTTTCATCACCATGGTTTGGCCCAAACCCGTTGTTATCAATGGTGAGTGTGGACCTGCTTACAGGGAATAGGGGCGAAAAGGTTCATAAGACTAGTGTAATGTTATTGCATATTTTTCTGAAATTAGCTGGGCTTCCTTTCGAAAACAAGAGAGCATAATTTATTGAATTAATTGAATGAAAGATGTAACATACAGTGATACATCATTCGACACAGAGATGCATCATCATCACTGAACTTTCATTAGAACTCATATTTACTTATCTAACGCACTCCAAGGTCCGTTTGTTTACTTCTAAAAAACGATCGGTCAAAATGGAGTCCACCTTCAGGGACGACAGGTGTATTTCAGTTTGTCAATGGCAGAATGTGGAAGCTCTCACTTTCTACTTGGCAGGCGAGTGTCGTCAGTTGTATCAGATAACTTTATGACAGATATATTGATATTTCTTGACACAAACAATCGGTAAATAAAGTCATGTTTGGCGTTAGTAAAGTTTTATCACAGTACATAATGTTGATATTAATCGTTATGTACCTTCATACAGGCTCTGGATAGGCCACGGTAGGGGGGAGTCGAAAGAAAGGGAATGTTTCTGCATGCCTCAAATATTTAATTTTCTATCGTTCGCAAGCCCTTGCAAACTACCCCTAATTTCATCACCTTTCAATTGTTCGCTCAAGTGAATATGATCTGTCAAGAGAAGCAAGGAACACGATGGGAATTAATTTTCTATAATTGAATGGTGAAGTCATGTCGGTTTTATCTGCAAACGTAAGCTCATCTTTCTTTCTTTTTTCTTTATACGCTTGTTTTATGAGTACTTTGTCATAGAAGTCTTACCATAGAAAGGGAGGAAAGAGGTGCCTGATTTTTTTATTTGTCGTACAGTTTTTAATAATAATTCTTCTCAAAGTGCTAATGTGTTAGCATTTCGATTTTCAAATATTGCCATTGCTTTATCTGGATGATCGCATTGAACTTTAAGAAATAGAATAAATAGCTTTAATCTGAAAAGCGTTATTATAATTCATTTCTGGTATTCACTGATATATATATATATATATATATATATATATATATATATATATATATATATATATATATATTATATTGAACTCGAACAGCGTTGATAGGCATTTAACTATAAAAATGAAATGAAAATGTGTCACAGATAACAGTTCATTATATCGGGCGTCGACCATGCTTTCATCAAATACACTCATAAGAACGCTGAGCTGAGTGTATTTTGCTGTACAGCAATTTGCATAATTCATTACTGCCATTTCATTACTGTTCATTACTGTTCATTTCTTGAACTTTTCAAAATTCCAAGATCCTTTCTCAAATACATTGCCGATTGTCACTCTATTGATATAAGGTCCAACGATTTTACGAAATCTGAACACGTTTATCAATTTTCAACAGCAGTAACAATAAGTAAAACTGAAGTCAGGCCGAAGTCACAACGCTAACCGCGGATGTGGCCTCTTGTGGCATACTGCTACTCCGTCATCAGTGAAATAAACCATGGCATTACATGTGTGATGATTTAGTAAAAACCTAAATTTGTGAAATGGACCAAATTTTTTGCTCACGTGTTCACACACTGAGCATATGGTTTAGCCATGTCTGTCTGTGTGTCTGTGTGTGTGTCCGTGTGTCTGTATCCCCATTATCTCAAAACGGCTGAACGTATTTCAGTCAAATTTGGTAGACATCTTCAGAATTCAAATGGCTAGAACTGAAAAGATTTTGGTGGGCGTGGCTTGCATATTAATGAAGTTATCACAGTTTTAATTTTTCTGATACATGGTAGTCTATGGGAAGCCGGTATCTGTGGTTTGAGGGCGCTATCTCCACGTTACACTCTGGCTAGAACGATGCTGAAGTTAGACTCGGTTTCGGATTCGGTTTCGGATTCAGTTAGTTATCCTGTGGAATACTTTATTTTCACTTGGAATTTTATTTTCATTACTTTCGCCGGACCTGTTTTTCTGCTACAATAAAATCCAATCAGACTAGACAAAGTGAAAATAAGACAGTGAAACAACGAAAATCTGTTTTCAGCTAAAATAAATTCCAGTGAAAATAAAATAGTCTTCAGTACTTTTGTATGAAAAGCTAAATACTTGTCGTCAAGAACAAGTTTTTGTTGGATTACCTACCGGCATATGTAGTATATATTTTAAAGCATAAATTGTGTGCATATTTTCACAATCAAAATGGCACTAAATTGACATTACAGAAAACTTGAAGGACTTTAATTTGGAATTGAAAGGAAGTGTCGAGAAAGGACAACGACATTTACAAAAACATTTATACTTTAATTTGTTTATATGTCACGATGTGTGTCACATGGTATAATGCTAATGTGCTGTATTACTTTGCTGTTTTGGTTGATGTTGTTCTGCATAGATTTCATTTAAAATGTACCATACCAAACCTGGACTAAACTATCATTCATATGTTGTATAATAAAGATTGCATTGAATGCATTTCTTTGTATTGTGCAAAGTACTGTTAGTTTGAATAGTCTAAACTGCACAATACCAATAATTGCTCATGAGTTGTAACTTTGACTAATTTTCCAGCAGTTTTGTCTGGTGTATTCATGCACTATAGTTTCTTGCTCTACTGCCTAAAGTTTTTTTGTATTTTAAACTGTATAAATTATGATTATGTGCGAAACATTTATGTCATGAAATATATACTTCATGTGCAGTAAGGTGATCTCCTTGTGTATATCAGTAGTTATCATATTTCGAAAAAATAATAACATAAGCTGGAAATATAAAACTATTCTCAGTTATTCGAATCCGAACCGAATCCGAATCCGAAACTGAGTCCAACTTCAGCATCGTCTGGCCGAGAGTAAAGCCGTAGTACTCATCGTCAGAAATATCGTCGAAGGCCGGCTATTGCTGGCAATCCGAAGCAAGGTAACGGCACTAAGCTGCTTCATAAACCTTAGTGCATCTAGAGGACCGTCACAGGAAAAAGTCAGGTAAGTGTTTCACTCTTTTGTATGGTAACAAGTCGCGATGATACGTGTTACTGTTAGTGTCAGTGGAAAAACAAGGTGGCTGATGTGGCTAAGGTGTACGGTATGCGTATCCTTACGACGTCGGAAGATTTTGCGTCAAAAGATTAGACTTTGTATTTGTGAAAATAGACAAGATTTCATCTAGCTAAAGGTAAATTTGTTCATTATGGAAGCGATCAAGAATTTGAATCTCGAGGACGGTGTCCTTGATGAGTCGTAAATATGAACAAGTGGTGAGGACACGTGTTAGTGGAAAAACAAGATGGCCGACGTGGCCAAGGTGTACTACTAGTATGCGTATCCGAGCGACGTCAGAAGTGTATTGCGTCAAAAGGTTAGACGTTGAATTTGTGAAAATAGACATGATTTCATCGAGATAAAGATAAATTTGTTCATTATGGTAGTGATCAACAATTTGAATCTCGAGAACGATGTGCTTGAGGAGTCGTAAATAAGGAAAAAAAAAAATCAAATTCGTTCAATAAAAAATATGCATCTCCAATAGAAATGTGGCCGACTATGGTCATTCAAGACACAGTACACATTTTTTCAAGGAACCAAACATTGTATAGAGGGGGAAGTGTAGTTGTTGTATATAAGGGTTGTTTTTCAAAATATTGAAATTGAGCAGATAAATCATAAACGTTTACCTGGAAAATGCCCAGGGTAGGTCCGTTTATTTGCATATTTTATGGTATATGTCTTCATATTTTTTGTCAAAGAATTTTTAGAATTCGATAGACTGATACAGTTCATGATGGGCTACATACATGACTCAAATGTTTTGCAGTTATTTGAAAAGTCCTGATCAAATGGGAGCAGTACTTGGCAGTATTTTTGACTAGGGTGACATTTTGTTGGCATGAACTTTCTACTGGTATTTTTTGAACTTTAAATTTAGGGACGGACCATTAGACTTTGGGAGGGGGTGTGGTCACGACTGGAATCTGAATTTTTTTTTTACGTCTGATAATTTGAATTTTATTTTTTTCAAATGAAAATAGACTTGCAAATTTTTTTTTTCTGAATATTGCAGAACTTTTTATTATCGGTTACGTTCTGAATATTTTTTTTTTATTTTGGAGAGAAGTCTGAAATTTTTTTTTTTCAAATTTTCTGCTCTGAAAATTTTTTTTTCCGGTTCTGACCACCCCCCCCTTCCCAAAGTCTAATGGTCCGTCCCTTAGCCCATGCTGCCATTCAAATCATATATTGATTTTATTTCTTATACAGATTACATCTACAGCCGAAGCCCTGCACCACTACTGCTCAAGAGGTTGATTTTGCTGTAATAAGCGATTGGGCTAAAGGTATATTTTGGCCGCTAGAAGGCTCATATTTGCACATTTGGCCGCTGGAAGGCTCATATTTGCATATTTGGCCGTTGGAAGGCTCACATTTGGCCGTTGGAAGGCTCATATTTGGCCGCTAGAAGGCTCATATTTGCACATTTGGCCGTTGGAAGGCTCACAGAACGCTCAGACATTTGGCCGTTAGAAGGCTCACTTTTCACTTTATAACAATCACACCATCATAAGAATCAAATAAATATTTAAAATTGGAAGATTTGAGTACTTGGTTTAATTTTAGAGTGACTGCCACAAGATATATATACACAACATACAGAGATATATTTATTTATTCTTGGTGTTTTATCTAATAATCCATCCATCCTAGAGAAATACAAGGATAACTTCTACACGACTTCTTGAGTGAAACACAACAGCATTTATTCCAGATTATACCTTTTTGATACTGCAACAACTACAATAATCTGAAGGAATCTTATCACATCTGTTAGAAGTTGAATACATCAATACAATGAGAGTAAAGAAATTAAGCCACAAGGCCAAAAATGAAAAGAGAAAATTGCATCTCCAACATAAAAGACAATGTCCACAAAATTCTTACAGAAAGGTGGTTATTGAGGGTGATGGCAATTGTTTATTTAGGGCTATAAGTCAAGGTCTCTTTGGATCTCAGATTCATCATAATGCTGTAAGATTACAAATTGTCAACTATATAATTGATCATTGGGATCAATATGAGCAGTTCATTAAAGGTGAATATCAGAGATATCATGTAAATAATCAAGATGACTACAGACAGTACATGTCTATATCTGACCAAGGTTTGGCAACTCATGGTGGCCATATTGAAATAAATGCAGCTGCTATGGCATACAGTGTAAAATTGCAGTTCATCTAGATGTTCTGAATGAACCATTCGACACTGAAGGTGAATCGTCTGAAACAATACACCTATTATATCATGCAATCCGTGTAGAAGGACAAATTGATAGTGGGCACTATGATTTCCTTGAGAAAAGAGATACAGAGACATTTCATGACACGGCTGAAACCACAGACTGTGCAAATTATAGAGAGAAAGAGAAAGACAAGAAAAGAAAGCAAGAAAAAAGGAAAATGGTAGAGTTCAGAGAAAATGAACAGCAGAGAAATGTTCAATCAATGAAATTAAGACGGTCTGATGAAGTGTACAGACAAAGTGAACAACAGAGAAATGCTCAATCAAAGAAATTAAGACGGTCTGATGAGTGTACAGACACAATGAACAACAGAGAAATGTGAAATCAATGAAATTAGACGGTCTGATGAGGTGTACAGACAAAGTGAACAACAGAGAAATGTGAAATCAATGAAATTAAGACGGTCTGATGAGGTGTACAGACAAAGTGAACAACAGAGAAATGTGAAATCAAAGAAATTAAGACGGTCTGATGAAGTGTACAGACACAATGAACAACAGAGAAATGTTGAATCTATGAAATTAAGACGGTCTGATGAAATGTACAGACAAAATGAACAACAGAGAAATGCTAAATCAAAGAAATTCAGACGGTCTGATGAAGTGTACAGACAAGCTGAAAAAGAAGGTGATGCAAGAGCTAAGAAAATTAAAAGAAATTGCAGTGGTGCCAAATCAATTAATGAACTTATTGAAGTTTTCCATAAATCAGTTCAGAATGGTCCAACATTTGTATGTGTGTGCTGTGAACAGCTGTGGTACAGAGAAAGTGTTGTAAATTACAATAATATTAAAAGTAAATTGTCATCATTGGCATCATCCTATGTAAATGCCACAGATGATGAAATGTCACCATTATGTCAAACTTGTTACTCATATTTAAAAGAGTCAAAGCTGCCACCTTGTGCTGTAGCAAACAAAATGTCATTCCCAGGAATCCCACCAGAGTTAAAATTACATCCACTTGAAGAAAGACTTGTTGCCTTACGTATTCCTTTCATGCAAATCAGAGAATTGCCACGGGGTAGACAAGTTAGTCTCAAAGGCAATATTGTAAATGTCATAGCTGATGTATCTAGCACTGTTTCAACATACCCAGAACTATCATGATTCACAAACAATACCTGTCAAATTCAAAAGGAAATAAGCTACAATCATGCTACCAAGTTGAAAATATTAGACCTCACAAAGTGATAATGGCAGCAAAGTGGTTAGTTGAAAACAGTCCTTTGTATAAAGCGGAAAAGATAACAATTGGTACAAATTGGAATGTTTGTGATCAGAATGAATCTGATGACTGGGAAGAATTTTTGCAGGACAATGATTGCAATCTTAATTCTAAAATAGATGAACAGGAATCCTGTAATGAAAATGTTGATAATAACAATGATGATGATTGTGATGATAACAATGATGATTGGACAGAAGAAATCAAATTAGAGGATCAGGCTGCTGGAACATTAGATACAATGCTTTCACTTTCTTATGATAGAAACATAGATTCACAAGGAGCATTTTGCTTTGCCCCGGGTGAAGGCAACAGACCTTTAGATATATTTCAAGATAAGTATTCCGAAGAACTCTCATTTCCAACAATTTTTTGTGGTCAGCCGAGACAAAGTGAACAAAACATCCCAGTATCATACAGTACACTATGCAAATGGGAACTGCGACATAAAGATCGAAGAGTTGCGAAATCTGTTCCGAACATTTTCTTCAAACTGAAAAAGTTACAAAGTCAGCAAATCAAAGACAAAGCATCATTATGCTTACGCAAATGTAATCTGAAAGGCCGTAAAGTAACAGCTGGTGAAGTGCAATCTCCTCAAAATGTAGACAAGATAGTTAGACTTGATGAAGGATTCAGGGTATTAAAAACATTGAGAGGGTCACCACCATATTGGGAAAGTGCTAAGAGAGACATTTTTGCTATGATACGCCAAATTGCAATTCCTACATACTTCATGTCCTTCTCATCAGCAGAGTCCAAGTGGATACATCTTTTGAAAATTCTTGGAAAGACAGTTCATGAAAAGGAGTACACAGACAATGATATATTAAATATGTCATGGAACACTAAGTCTGAACTGATCAAATCAGACCCGGTTACTTGTGCTCGACACTTTGACCATTGCTTTCAGCAATTTATGCATGATTTTCTACTCAGTTCACACCATCCACTTGGTGAAATACAGGACTACTTTTACAGAGTCGAGTTTCAACAAAGAGGGTCACCACATGTACACATGCTTGTATGGATCAAAGATGCACCACAGTATGGTGAGAATGATGATGATGAAATTATTAATTTCATAGATCAGTATATTACATGCAGCAATGAAACCAGTGATGAAAACCTTGCAGAGTTGATAAATTATCAGATGCATAGACATGCAAAAACATGTAAAGTCAAAGGTCAGTGTGTTTGTAGATTTGGCTTTCCTCTACCACCTATGCCAAGAACAATGATATTGCAACCATTACCTATGGATATTGATGAAACAACAGAACAGAGCCTTAAAGAACACTATACACGTATTAAAACTGTACTTTCTGATTTACAATTCGGAGAAAAGCTCTCATTTGATGAATTCTTAGACAAAAACAACTTGATGAGGAGACCTACATTAAAGCAATACAGTCATCCCTAACATCTGAAAAAATCTTCCTCAAAAGATCACCTAATGAAATCAGAATAAATAATATAATGAAATTCTACTGAAAGCATGGAGGGCAAACATGGACATTCAATTTATTATAGATCCATATGCCTGTGCAATGTACATAGCATCTTACATCAGCAAAGCTCAACGAGGAATGAGTAACTTGCTAGCTAGAGCTGTAGATGAAGTGAGAGAAGGAAATCAAGACATCAGGGAGAGTGTCAGACATATAGGAAACAATTCCTAAATCATGTTGAAGTTAGTGCCCAAGAGGCTGTGTATCTAACTATGCAAATAAATTGAGGAGAGCATCACGAGATGTCATATTTGTTAATACATCACCCCCTAATGATCGAGTTATTCTACTGAAACCACTGGATGAAATACAAAATATGCCGGCAAATGCTACTGATATAGAAAGTGACAACATCTTGAAAAAATATGAGCGTCGTCCAAAAGCCCTTGAGAAATTGTGCTTGGCAGATTTTGCAGCTTGGTATACTTTTGAAAGGGAAAAACCTGATGAAGTAGAGAAGAAAGACAATGATGATGTTTACAATGATGACAACAACAACAGTGGGACAACTTATCGTGTCGGTAAACTTATCTACAAAAACGCACAAAAAGTAAAGTCATCCGATATGTTCGTTTTCATAAAGAGAGAGACTCAGAAAATCATTACAGAGAGTTAGTAATGTTGTTTTATCATTGGAGACATGAAAATCAACTATTGGCTGGTTGTAGTACATACCATGACCGCTATTTGCAAATAAAACAGGAAGTAGATACTAACAAAAGGATTACAATAAAAATGCTGAGGCATTAGATCAAGCAATTGAAGCAGTACAGAATACAGCTGTGGATATGTTTGACAATATTGCTCCAAATACAGAACATCAGGAAAGACAAGACTCTGCAGAAGGATGCAGACAAAGTGACACAATGAACATATTTGCCCCACAGAATGACAGTCATTCACAATATGACATAGGACAAGACATTGGCATGGCTGTAAACAATCCCAATATTGAAGAACTTCAACACCCACGAATGCCTGACAGTCAGCTGTACCCCATTTTACAGATTCTTAACAAGAAGCAAAAAGAAATATTCTATCATATAATTCATTGGATTAAAACAAAAACAGATCCTTTGCATGTGTTTGTTACAGGTGGAGCAGGTGTTGGTAAATCTGTTGTTCTGAAATCACTTTATCAAGTACTTTTGAAACATCTTTCAAGTCGTCCTGGTGAAAATCCTGACAATGTATTACTATTACTCATGGCACCAACAGGCAAGGCTGCATACAATATTAAAGGGAGTACAATTCACTCAGCGCTGCAGATTCCTGCAAGCCAAGGATTTCACTATAAACCCTTAACATCAGAAAGACTAAATACTTTGCAAGCAAAATATAGGAATCTTAAAGTCATTTTTATAGATGAAATTTCCATGGTGGGTAATGGCATGTTCAATTACATCAACCTCAGACTTCAACAAATCATGGCAAACAATCAGCTCTTTGGTGGTGTCAGTATAGTTGCATTTGGGGACCTGTATCAATTGAAGCCTGTCTTTGATGGCTGGATATTTAATGATCTTAGGCATGATTATGGACCACTTGCTTTAAATATCTGGAAAGACCTATTCAAAATGTTTGAATTAACAGATATTATGCGTCAAAAAGATGACTTGGATTTCGCACAATTACTTAATCGTGTACGTGAAGGAAAACACACTTCACATGACATCAGTATTCTGAAAACCCGCATAGTACAAACCAATAATGGAAGTCCACCGTACAATGATTCAATAGTGCATCTCTACTGTGAAAACAGACTTGTTGATAACCATAATGTGTTAGTGTACGACAGACTTACAGAAACTAAAACAAATGTATCTGCTACTGATACTGTAATTGGGGATGTCTCTGAAACAGTGAAACAAAAAACATTAACCATAGTTGCAATGTTAGGTCCTCAAAAGACAATGGGATTAGTATCTCAATTATACATTGGAATAAATCAACGAGTTGAACTATGTATGAATCTGTGTGTTGATGATGGATTAATAAATGGCACTCCAGGAGTAATAAAGTTTATTGATGGACCAGACTTAGATCATGTCATGATTCTATGGATTTTATTTGATGATAGCACTGTTGGCAAAGCACTGCGACAAGAAAAACGACATTTATACCAGAGGAGAGTAACCAAAGCATGGACACCCATTACACAGATATCACGGCAATTCAGAGTAGGAAGACATAAAAATGCTGAAGTTGTTAGAAAACAATTTCCCATCAGACCAGCCAGTGCAAAGACTGTCCACCGTTGCCAAGGTGATACTCTCACTGATGTAGTTGTTGATTTCAGTACTGCTTCAAACAGAAACCAGTGTCATATACACTATGTTGCCCTTAGCAGAGTCACAAAACTTGCTGGTCTTCACATAACCACATTACAGGAAATCAAATATCTGTCAGCAGTGATGTCACAGAAGAAATGCAACGCATGCGATCACATTCCATGTTACAACTTTGCTTGACTTTTCCATATGATATACCAACAAATTTATTGTTGCTTATCAAAATGTAAGATCACTTCATTGCCATTTTCAAGATGTTGTCAATGATTTCAGTTTGACATCAGCTCATGTACTTATTTGCAGTGAATCAAGATTACAAAGTGGTGATCAAAATGATGATTACACAATTCCAGGTTTTGAAATTTCCAGACATGACGATAACAGAAATCAAACAACAAGACCATATCATGGCCTAGTATTGTATAGCAAAGCGAACATCCTGGAGTCAGTTCCACAATCACACAATTACTTACACTGCGAGTTTATCACAGCAATATACAAAACAACATTTGGCTTACTTCAAGTTGTTGCTATTTATATTCCACCTTCAACACCAATAGGCAATTTAAAAAGAGCTCTTTTAAATCTTAATGAAGAACTCGACAATAATTTACCAACAGTGATACTTGGTGATTTCAATATTGATTTGTTACAAGAAACACCTTCAGCAAAACAATTGATTGAACTTATGACAAACCAACTCAAATACAAACAAGTTATCAACAACCAACAACAAACTATGGATCTTGCCTTGATCATATTTATACAAATATTCAGTGTACAGATTTTGGTGTACTTGAATCCTACTACAGTGATCACAAACCAGTGTGGGTAGCAGTATAAAAAATTATAACAACAATCACTCACATAATACTCAGTTATGCAGTCATGTCAAGCACAAAATAATGCAAAAGATAACTTTCAAATGAGCTTTTCAATGCCATTCAACACTAAAAAGCACTTCATTCAACTATGCACTATTGATGCTGTCATTGTCATTTCAACTTTCCTCCTTTTCTTTAATACCTCAATACTAAAGCTCAATCTTGAATTCCACATACAAATTACAAACTGATAACTATCACTAATTATTTAATCATCTAATTCCACCATAATTTGACAGCTTAGTATCCATGTATTCCATTGGAAAATATATTCTACTTGTAATACTCAGGATGGTCTTGGTACTTAAATCCCACTAGCTATCAATAAGATAACTGCATAACCAAAAACATCAACATTGTCTAGGATATATTCATGTCATGAATTATTCATTTTATTTCCATTACTCAAATACACTACCAAGAACATTAATATGTAAAAGATCATGATTTCAATACCTAACATTCCCATTTCCTCATTCACATAATTCTCAAAGCGCAAATGTTATTTCTACTTCCACTAGAAATATTCAACCATATACAAACTGCACTAGATAGACAAATACAAGATTGACCTACTTACAGTGAAACCCCTATGGGACGAACCATTACACTTTGGAGACGACGGGTGGTCAGAAATGAAAAAAAAATTCAGAGTAGAAAATTTAAAACCAAAAATTTCAAGAGCACTTTGCAAAATAATGCATTAAATAGAAACACAAATCTGTAATACAAAAATATACAAGGACATTCAGCGGCAAAAATATTACATATCGAACTTTACATTTTACTATACACAACGACGATGTGAAAGGTTTTCCCACACGAGCACAACGCCTCCACCAGTCCGGGTCAGCTCCAAAATTGGAGACTCATTATGATAATGTATTCCGGCATTCAGCCAATCATCGACCAGATTACATCATTAATAACGTACAGGTCACGCTGGGTCACAAATTACCCACCAAGTGTGATCGGCAGTTTTGGGACGCTTGTTAAGCCCCTGTCTTGTGAATTTCGACGAATTTCGACAGTCAACATAATCCACGTGTTCTGCAGAAGGTCATGTCCAACAAGGAGTCCGATTAGTGAACAAATATTCGAAATATTGACGATTTATTTCTACCCCCAGTTTATCGATTTCGCTCAAGTACCGAGAATCATTTTGTGGATGTTCGTCATCTCTATTAGAATACTGTTATAAAGGTTATTTGTGTAGGTACGCGTATAACATTTTGCAAGAAAGAAGAGCAATGTCAGAGCTTTAGAACGATACCTGTTTTGTAGTTGTGAAACGCAGACTAAAAATGGTACGCGATTTTGAAAATGTGTTGACAGAGTGGCCACACAACTGTTCCCCATACGGTAGAATTTGTATCGCTGCCATCTCCGATACAAATGGGGTATTCTGAACGATCTGTGTAGGTACACGATTTATATTTCGCAGGACTTCAAGCCAGAGTCTAGGAATCACAGCGATATATGGGGTTTGGTTGTCTTAGCCAGAATAAAACTGGTACGCGATTTTGAAATTGTGTTTTGACAGAGTGGCCACACAACTGTTCGACATTATGACAGAATATGGCGCGGGAGTTCGACACAGTATGGCGTCCGTAACGAAGGACGCATGTGGAGGTTGCCAGGAAATACAATTTTTACTGATGGCGCGCTGGCCGCTGATTGGCTAATGAGAGGGGGAAAATATTATGGTATAGCGTCTCCAATTTTGGAGCTGACCCGGACTGTCAACTTGCGTACGCATGTGCACATGTAAATTAATCACAAAACTGCACTGATTCTCGATTACACACGAAAAGGCTGCATCCTATATCGAATACCAAATTTCATTCTAGGGATCCTGATCACCTCATTTTGTATGCATTCCGCTTTTGAATTGTCATTGGCCCATCAACAAAATTGCAACATTTTTCGAAACTACACTAGGACACACCCACTCCCTTGCTTCCTATTACGTTTGTTGTCTTTCCCCATACCTCTCATTGGTCCGGACGAGGCAATTTCAGAATCCACTTAATATTCATGAGCACTATATAAACCCACGCTCGTGATTTTGCACGCCACATTTTTAGAGAAACCTTTCAAGCGAAAGGTTACCAGAGAGGTGCGTCCCAGAAGTCCCTGTCGCCGTCCAAAAAGGAATAATTTTATAAACAAGTAAGTATTTCTTATTTTTATAGTACTTGAAGGAGTGCCTTTACGTTATTACGAAACCATATCGTAACATTTACTTTTCTTCAGGATAGGATTGCCACAGAATCAATCGTTCACCTGTTTTGCTTGAATACAATACCAGTCAGTCATAGACATATTGTCAATGTGTACAAAAATCATTTTTCTACACAGCGTTCCACACAATCTTCATCAACAAAACAGCCTCAAAGGAGATTGTCTAATTTTGCTGCAAATGTCTACTGTTTTCAACCACTTTACAATACCATTTTCCACTTGTCTACAGATTCCATCAAACCTCGCTCACAATGGCCACCAGCACTCAAGATATAACCATAAAAATAAAACTTCTAGAAGAACCTGAGGAGCGATACTCCACAAATGGACCATTCCACAATGTAATGGCGATAGACGACAACGGCAACATCCATGAGGTCAAAATATGGAAAGACGGATGCATTCGTAAATTTGCCAAGGGCGCATTTCTGGAATTACGACGCTTCACAAACTGTCGAGACGGTGCAATTGGCGTCAACAAATATACGAAGGTGCACACTTTAATATCTTAACCCTGTAATCGTCCGTTCCCTCTATAAAACGTTAAGTCTAAACTCCACAGCTCGTATTACAATCTGTTGTTTTCCTGTCAACTAACGGACAACGTAAAAAGATCGATCTTTCAAAAAAAAAAATTATTTGCGTATCGCGGTGGGGGTTGGCCAAATTAATTTCTCTGCACTACAAAGATCGGTTTTTCTTGTTTTGCTATAAGTAGACTTTTGTCAATTGAGAATGGTTTTATTTTCATTTCATTTAGTAGTACGTCGTCTGAGAGGATTGCAGGGTAAAAGTCTGAAATGTTTTCAAATTTTCGGTCAATCAAGTGTGGACGGTCTAACGCGAAACTTTTAAATAATCAACTTAGGGACGGACTATTAGACTTGCGGGGGGGGTCACGTTCGGATTCTTATAATTTTTTTTTTACGTCTGAATATTTCATATTTTGATGTTTTCAAATGTAAATAAGACTTGCGAATTTATTTTCTGAATTTTGCATAATATTTTATTACCGGTTATGTTCTGAATATTTTTTTTAATTTTTGAGAGGGTCACAAAATTTTTTTTTCCGGTTCTGACACCTCCCAAAGTCTAATGGTCCGTCCCTGATTTTAATCTATTGAACTTGGGATGTTGCCCCCAATTGTTCACAGACAAGAATTTTTTAACAACCCGTTCCCAAATTTTCACTTGCATGTTGCAATCCTCAAATTATATTGCTTGGTCCAATGCAATTCTTCTGTTGGCTCTAGATTACCTGTACTGGCAACAACGCATTCGCAGTAGAAAAAGAAAAAGAGACACACTTCCATGAACCAGAAGTGGTGCCATTAGCTGATTTAGAGCACTCACCACGAAAGAGAAGAGTGAGCGTTGTCGCTAGAATTGATAAGGTAACATCCTCACAAGACAATATCTTGTTTATACAAACAATAACATGTTCCCCGATAAATTCCTATGCAAATTGACTGTTCTCTCCATGAATTATCAGTCTGGCAACAACTTTCTTATAACATGATAGCATGTTCAAATTCTTATCTTAATGATTTCTGATTGTCCAAAATTCCACTGGCAAAAAATGCTCCTGTTAGAATAATTTAATTTTGTAATAATTCACAAGTATTCAACAATACCTTTTTCACACCTATTGTACCACTCTACACACGTATCCATTGCACACTATCACCTTGCAATTTCTTCTCTTTACATTTAGGTTTCACAAGAACAGCAAACTACAAACAAAACCCGCAAAAGAGATCTAGTTCTCACAGATGGTGTGCGATCCGTTCAGATGAACCTTTGGGGGAAGCAATGCGATATGCAAGTCACAGAAGGTGCTAGAGTTAAAATTGGACCAGTAATAGTCGACCAGTACAAGGAAACCAATAATATCAACAGCACAGTCTCTACTAAAATGCAGGTCAGTACTCGTCCACTGTCAAAATTAATGTCTTCACCAACAGTGTCTACACACAAACAACACTACAGATTTTTACAGACTTAACTGAGGTCTTATTTTTTCCCCTTCAGGTTATAGAAGAGGCTGAGGAAAATGGTACACTACAAGGAATAGACACGACTGAAAAGTAAGTACATACGGATAGTTTTCAATCGGATTCGAACCCACAACATACGGCATCAGTCGCCTAGCTGAGAGGCCTGAGACAGAACCAGTCGGCTAAATCTCCACTCCCAAAAAAGAGTGGTTCAATAGGATGGAACATTACACTTTGGAAGGGGGGTGGTCACAGGCAGAAGGAAAAAAATTGAAATTTCCAATAGATAAAATTTTTCACAATCACACCATTCCCCATGGTCTAATGGTTTGTCCCTTTGACTTGCACACGTCAAGGCTCGGACCAGTAGGAATGCCTTGACAGGAAGTGAAGTGGACTACTACTATTTTTTCAATATGGTTAGTGTTCTGATAACGCTGCAGCCTTTTGTCATTCCTGTACAAAATAAGAAATGAAGCAAGTAATTGCCTCAACAGGGCCTGCATTGGCGAGTCTTAGTTCAGACGTATGGTGTACACAACATCCAGTCACTTCACCCATTACCATAAGTACCACAGTGATAGACTGATCGATAAAAGACATGTTCAGTGAGGTTTTAGTTTCCTTTCTTTGACAGCCCAATTGGATACATGATGAAGGAAATGTTCGACGCAAGGGAAACATTTTAGCTCAACCATTGCATCCTTGTAGTTTTATCCACCCCTTTCCAAATACCCTGACAAACACTTGTTCTGTTCCACAGATGTCTGCTCATAGATGGTGTACACATTCCATACAGGGGAGATATTACAACCCTTGGCTCTGAAGACTACATAATATCAAAGTTGCCATTCCCAATTATCTTCAAGAAAGACAACGGAACTGTTATAGAATTGAGGTAAAAGCACTTTAACTTTTTAGTCCTTCCACCAGAAGACATTCAGAATACGCAAATTCACATAATACGATAACATTACACACATTTCAACCAACCATACACCTACAATAACATTAGATAAAATATGCAAGCCACAGTTTCCTTATTTTCTCCTGGTAACCATTTCCTGTCATTTTCAATAATTGCATCCCATTCTCCTCAACACAAACATCTCAGAAAATTTGTCACTTGACGCTTGATTATTTTTCCTTTACCACAGACCACTGGAACAACCACCATCCACACGTGCTGAGACTACCAGAAAGCCATCAAAGATGCCATCACGAAGTGCCACCAACACAAAGTAGCAATTGCCATCACGACAGCATTGCTAGCCAAACCTCGGCCAGTGTTAGGGATTCATACACATACATTTCATCAGGTTTAGTACTGACCCAAAAAATTGTGTGTGAACGGTCTGCAGTACTCCTGAACCGGCTTCAACTTTTGACAGTATTCCTGGGCCAGTTTGGGGATGAACTTCACTCATCAAATCATGTGTGCACAGTTCAGTCAGTTCAGAACTGGCTAACAGTATTTTCCAGTCTTCCTATTGACTCATGTATACGTTTGTTCCCATTTTGTTTCCTATTATGTTCTGTAATTTGCACTTTGCGACCTTTGGCACTTTCGATTCCAAGTTTCTGCTCTGGAATATTTTAAAGGTATACTGTCACCTGTTCCAATTTTGCCACACTTACCTTGGAAAGAGAAAATCTAACCAATCACAGATTTTAAACGGGTGGCCACTTTTTAAAAACAGCGTCCTCACATGAGCATTTTGAATACCAAGGAACGCCCCTTTGACCATATATGAGCATAGTTTGATAACAGGTGACTACCTTTAATGGATGAACAAACAGTCCAAAATAAAACTCATGAGAAAACATTAAGTAAATTTCATAGATATGGAGGTTCCTAGAGTGACCAAATGTCAGAATCTCCTCGAGTGACTGTTATGCAGCTCCCTGTGGGCTACGTTAACCATGTTTGTTGCAGTTGATAGTTTCGGATATTATCTCCTTGAGTGACTGTTATGCAGTACCCTGTGGGCTACGTTAACCATGTTTGTTGCAGTTAATAGTTTTGGATATTACCTATTGTACAAAATGATGTACTTATTCTTTGTGCATGATAATGTTCGCAATAAAAAATTGAAAATCTGACTACTTGCTCATTCCTTTTTAGCTCCCATCACTATATTCGGTGCTGTCTCTGCAGCAGTCTGTGCACACAGCTATCTCAGACTTGCCCAATTTCTTCCAAAAGATGTACAAGGATAATACATTATGATATACATCTGCACATTGATTTCTGTAATCATTAATTTAAACTTGGCCCTGTTACAGAACTTTATAAACTTTTCCATAGAATCACAAGTAATAGCAGATGTGGACATTTGCAAGGGCAAATATATTTGCTGTAGAAATTTAAAAAGGGAAAAGAATTTTGAAACCTACACTTGTAAAAAAAATCTTAATTCCGTCCTCAACTGACCAACCCCACCCCAGGGTAACACTCCTTGCACTCCAAGCCCAGATATGTAAAAGCGCCCTCAACCCCAATTGTTGACCCGCGACTTTCACCCTTTCCCCCTCTTAACACGTGACAGCTCACCTATTCAATTTCAAGTATCCCTTTACAAATTTAATAATGGCCGATAGCTGGTACACTGCTGTCTCTGTATGCTGCCTTTGCTATCTGATATCAAAAGATTTGTGCTGAACAATAGCAAAAGTAACAGTTACTTGCCGATCACTGCGCTTCAGAACTAACACAAACTTGGCTGGCGACAACCATTCTACAAAATTCAAGTAAAACTAAATTTATTTTGTAGATCCAAAGCGCCCTCAGTGGTAGACATTGCTTTTTTACCAATTGCTAGCCTGTTCACTAGAGACAAGGTAAAAATATACTTCAAAAAAAGAAAATCACTATCTATATGTCAATACTATATCACAGTGTCATAACGTACTATACCTAACAGAAATATAAAAATGTAATACAGCTAATATCTTATAATCTACAAAATACCAAGACTAATTTACATTGACTTTCCAAACTTTTATTGCTATCTCAGTTTAACAAGGAAGTCATATTCTACATGGCCAATCCACCTGTATTGAAAGTTCCCTGAACATTGAGTACTGTAAACTTTCCATTTTCCAGTTTTCTGTAATAAGAACAAAATTTTGATCCAGAACAAATCTTCATGTTTATATATGGGATAAATACAAAGTTTAAAGATTGTCAAACTTTCATGAGACTGAATTCTTGGCAGAAATTGGACGAAAAGCCAAAAATTATCATTTTTCAATATTAAAAAATTCATAACTTTTGATTGAATGAATCAAGGTCCTTCAACCTTTTATTTTTCATCCTTCGTACCATACCACTTTACTGTCAAAAGTAGAAAAAAATGCCTTGGCCACCCAACTATAAACAAAATCGGTTCCAACACTTATCTAATGTTCTTGTCATTCTGTCAACAAATCACAGTAATGCACGTGAGCATATTCAGTTCATATCTGGTGGTCGATGAGGCCCGATGAACAGATATTTCCCCTCTGACCTATAAGCTGAAAATGAGGAGACATATAGAGAAAAAGGGGAATTAAACTACATGAGGTAGTTGACGTTTTAGAAGACTAGTTGCTTCCTGTTTTAGGTTCGATTGGTTCTCTAACACGATTGGAACTAATGTGGGACAATTGGATGGTGAAGTAATGTCTGTTTGATCTGCAAATGTAAGCTCATCTGCCTTTCTTTGTAAGTTATACAGTTGTTTTTATAAGTAATTTGTAATATTGCAACGTTCAGCTATAGAGCACCTAACATTTTTGAGAAGTTTGAAAATTATGAAGATCCAATTATCCCAAATTAGTTCCAATCAGGTTTACTAAATATCAAGAGAAAACCAGAGGAAATTTATTGTTAAAAGATCTTGAACGTAAACCCCCAGAGGCCATTCTTACCCGGCTGCAACGCCCGTTATTGTCATGCCGGTATCAACGGGTTTAATCGACGACGACGGCGCCGTGGAAGTTTCCTCTTGCAGTAACGCAGGTAGCGGCCAAGACCAAAGAAAGGGAAACTTCCGCGTATTCCAGCAGAGCCATTGTTTCTGCAAAGAAGTTAAAATCATTAATGCATGGAAAAGAAGTGATCCGCGGCTGGTTTTGATGCAATTATGATCAAATTTTACAGATAGCGATAAAAATGCGTGATAATTGTCGTATAGGGGGTTATCTCCCGTCTCTAACTTTACTCAGTACTAGTATATCAGTAACGAATTATTTCTTTTGGATATCAATATTATATTTCATTCAGGATTTTGCTTTGTTTTTATTAGCGATTACAACTTTGCGATACCCGCATTCACACAGCGCTCTCGTGAAGATATTTTGATCGGCAAAAGTTACATTCCAAATTGCCAGTCAAGCGACAACATTTGTAAACAGACGAAATAATTTTGAGCGACATAACAAATTACATCATTGGTTCAAAGAACTGGCACCATTCAAAATTCAGTCAATATACTATTAATGATTTTTAGCAAGAAGATGAATATTACAATCATGTCAACCAACTCTGCTTTTGATCAGTGACTCGGACAGGTCATAGCATGTTACTTTGTTTTTCGAGCAAACATTTCAGGTCAAAGACATCGTAATTCATGTACGTGGCTTCGAAAATCAGCTGATTCACCATCAGCCTTTTAACTAGCAGGATACGCGTAGTTTTGAGGTGCAAAAACATCTCTGTGTGACGATTTTATTATGTTTTAAATAAATCCCGTACTTTTACTCATACGCATTGCTAGGCAGAAATGCCGCTGTAAGTTGAAGGACATCTGAGAGAGAGAGAGAGAGAGAGAGAGAGAGAGAGAGAGAGAGAGAGAGAGAGAGAGAGAGAGAGAGAGAGAGAGAGAGAGAGGGGTATGTGTGTATGAGGGTGGGGTGGGGAGACGATCATGCAATTGGATCGGCGGTAAGCAAGAAAGCAATTTGCATATTAATGATAACACTGCCCCCGAGAACGAAGTGGCACACATTCACCTGTGAAAACAGCCAATGATGTGGGGCGTACCATAAATGGTATAAGTTTCTTTTCCACTCTCAATCAGCGCACAATTGAAGGCAATGTACGTAAATAGACTTCTCACTTCGTCGTGGGAATAGAACGATCAACGGATGCTTTGATTTAATTGCAGATTACGCAAGAGAGTGTTTAACGAGTTAAGCCGGTCGATTGTATCATGACGACGACCACGGGTGAACCCGCCGTCGCTTCGCACTGCCGTTTACAGGCGTCCTAACAGGGACAATATTAGAGCTCAGCAGATTGTTTTCGAATTGGACAAATACAGAATCCCAGTAGGTTGAATTCGCATCAGCCATTGTGATTTCAATTTACGTTCAGCTGTTGTTCATATCAGGTTTGAGTGCTAGCCGGGGAATTGCGATCTCACACGCCGCGCCAACCAGAAACAGGTAAGTTGCATAGCGTACACGGCTTTTAATTTCCTATAGTGTTGTTTTCTTGCTCAACAAGAGGAAAGATTGTCGCCATTCCATTTTAACAATAATATTTTTCAAAACATACCACTCAGTAGACAATCATAAAAGCGATACTGTGTTCTCATAATAATGATAATAAAAAAGGCCGACAGATTTTTCATGTGTTCGGTCTCTGTTCTTGTTTCTGCAATATTTACGGACAAATGCAGAGAAACTAATACTGCTGCGAAAGTGATAAATCGATATTCATGAATGCCAAAGGTCGAAAGTTGGTGCCTTATCGAATAGACGTTATTACCCTCATACCTTATCTGTCCCTGTCTCTGGTTTCTTCTGGTCTTGGTCTGATTGTCTCCTGTTTTCAATCCATCCTCATCCTGACTTTAACATTTTCTCAGTGCTAGTCTTCATCTTGCATACTAAGATTCCACAGCACAGTAATCACATTAGGCCCATTTTTTTTGCGAAAGACTGCGGTAGGATAGTATTGCAGTTTTGCATTGTTGGTTTAGGACTATCATGATAGTGGAAAACGAGTCTTAGCTTTCGAGGTCAGACAAAAAGACCCATCTCAAGTTACTCGTGACTTATTAAAGTAAAAGTACGTGCCAAATATCGATCATCCGATTGTACCTCGGGTTTAATGGACACGGATTCTTTTGTCAAACGTCTGCCTTAAGTTTTTGTGCGCCCTAGGTAATCAAATACTGTTCGGTATGTCTCCAATTCAGCAAATTACCCTCTAAGACAACGAGAAGCATTTGTGAATCAACTGTTCTAAGGTGAAAAAAGTAGTTTTCGCTACTTGCACTGGTAGAAATTTACTTGCAATTCATTTGGATGAAAATGGCTGTAAATGCACACGTTCCGGTCGTCATCGAGGCTATAGTTGTCAATACCAGCAATAAAATATGAGATCAACTAAACTATCAAGTTAGGACTAAGATAAACGGTATTTATATCAGTATAGACAAAAAGGGTAACCATAGCAATTTTTCACGACACAATAACACTGGTGAAATGTCAAAGGTTAATGTCCCGTCCAAGGTTATCAACAGCTGAACCGTGCAAGTCGTAAGAAACAAGAAATAGGAAGGCTGGAAAGAGGCTCTGGTAATGCACTAATGTATATGCGCCATCTCGAAAGTAGCTGCCCAAACTTGTGCTCAACTATAGAGGGCGCTATCACACGAAAAAAAGGCCGGTGGATTTTGTAAATGTCAAATACGGTTTTGGATTATAGAGCAGGGTCACTGCCAGGGTGTGATTGTGATTATGAAATCTTTCAACACTATCAAGTCACTTAAAACCTGTGGGCAACCGTTCATCATTTTATCAAAGTAAAATGTAGCCCACCTATTTCTTTTACGTTAGCCTTATATTTAATAAGAATACCTTTCAACACCACATTGATAAGTTTCCGAGAAATGGGTCAGAAAGAGACTTGTGGAACTTACTGTTTAAACGGGAAGTTACAGGACCGTTGGCGCACAATAGGGGATTACTGATGACGGAGCTATTTGCACACACTGGGCGGGAGTTTTTGAATTCTCATAGCATCGCTTTGACCGTATGATGAATTTGAATAATCGCGATTTGCACTTTCGTTACGCGTTAAAGAGGGGTCAAACGGTCATACAGGGAACTCGTTTTGAAACATATGCGTTCTCCGACAAAAAAAAACCCAGAACATTTGTTCAGTTTATTCTCGACTCAAGTTTAGTCGCTATATATTCACAGACATCATATGCAAGATTCAATGACAATAAACGCCTGAAACATAACAAAATTATGGGATTCTGGGACCATACAGGGCACGTCCGATCAGTAGCGTGGCTGTTTTACATTTGCATAGATTTACACATAATCCGGCTTTATAGGGGAAGTTCCTGTTCAAATACTGCATATCCTTCATTTACCTATATATATAAAGTAATAAGCAGATATTTTACGGACTTCCGGTATGCATATTAAGCTGATATCAGATTTATAAACATGGCTTCTTGGTGTTTAATAGTCTGTTTTTTCATCATTTTGCAGGCAATAAACATCACACATTAAAATCTGCATTCGTTATTTTTCGTCGTACAACAGGCAAACACACACAGTTACTCGATGTGATAATCCACTCCTTGGCATCGTAGTCGCTATCATGGTACTAACAAGTTTTGTCTATCTGGAGCTTTTATTCCTTTCACTGGCTTTGACTCATCTTTGCGGTATTGATTCGGGAAGAGGCATGGTCGATGCTTCGGAAGCGGTGATAGTACAACAGAACCAAGGTAAATACAACCGGGTATGACAGTAGAAACATGACAGAGAGAATAAGTGAAGTCAAAGTTGAAAGACAAACAGTAGATATCGCGAGATGCGTATATTTTTGGACAAGCATTCACACAAAGCTCCCTGTCTCTGTCTCTCTGTCTCTCTCTGTCTCTCCTCTCTCTCTCACATCACACAAAAACAAACAACAAAAAAAAAAAAAAAACTACGATCGCAAAAGTTTGTCATCATTGAATATCTTAATGCTCGCCATCATGACCATAACCATGACCGTGATCATTGTCATCATAATGATGATCTTGATGATAATGATGATGATGATGATCATCATTATTATCGCCGTCTTCGTCAACATCATTTTATCATAGAATTGTCTTCAGAACACAATATTGTAGCAGGGGTTATTACTAACTTCCGGTCTTACTTTTTATCGTGCTTATATTTTTCAAACAACCAATAAACAGTTACTTTTTCCGTCGAGGGCATCGAAGTTCTGTGTTCTTTGCCGAAAATAAATTATTTCTGTTCTTGCAGTTCGTAGGAGTATCAGCTGTGGTGGTTATTCAACTCGACCGATGGGAGTGGTCACTTCTCCAAACTACCCGGCAGCCTATGATAACAACGTCAATTGTACGTACCACATAGAGGCTCCGCCGGAGTATCAAATTAAAGTGAGTGTCACGTGATACTAAAAGTGGAGAAGATTCAATGCGTTGATTGATAAACACGGTTACTCTATCTTGTGACATATAAGATCACCAAAAACGATACGATACTTACGTATGTATGTATGTATGTATGTATGTATGTATGTATGTATGTATGTATGTATGTATGTATGTATGTATGTATGTATGTATGTATGTATGTATGTATGTACGTATGTATGTATGTATGTATGTATGTATGTATGTATGTATGTATGTATGTATGTATGTATGTATGTATGTATGTATGTATGTATGTATGTATGTATGTATGTATGTATGTATGTTTGTATCATAATTGAACTGCTCAGTAATAATGCCAATCTTTTTTTTCAAACTTCCATGTGTTTAAATTAATCAAACTCAATTCACAGCTGTTGTTCATGAGTTTTGACCTGGAAAACCAATTGGATTTCCTGTACGTGTACGACGACCCCGACAAGTACGACGACGCTACCGCCTACACTGGTTCAACCCTGCCCAATGATTTCACCAGCTCATCCGGGAACCTGTACTTAACATTTGAGACCGATAGTGGTGGAGCCAACGATGGATTTTACGCTACATATATCGCCTACGATGGTGAGTGGCGGTTGATGAGGGGCGAAGAAATGACAGTCGTAGGTGAGTGGAGTCATTTGCTCTCCTTTCCTTTATTCCGAATTCTTTTCTGACGAGAGAAGTGATATGTTTTGTCTGCTGTGCTACGCCGGGGATAAAGACTGGTTGGCACTCGTGCAATTGTTAAGCATCGTTTTCGTATCCTTGCCCTCATGCTTTTGGAAAGCAGTGTCCTTTGACTCTGTCGTGATTCTCAGTAGCGGCTATGTAACGAAATAAAAAAAGCGCTAACGCTTAAGTGAAATGAAGGTAATAAACAGTCAAGTATACTATCGCTTTTCACCTCGAGTTCAGCCTAGCAGAGTTTACCGAATATTCAACTGGATTATTCCTTGGAGTTGAACACGTAGCCTTGTCTGAAACTTACACGCTGTAAAATAGCAGCTTACTCGCATTGCAGTGAGAAATCTTATAATGTCAAAACTAATACGAATTATCTCTTTTTGCCAAATTTGCAATTTTTGCACAACACAACAATTTGCAGATACAAACTGTAATGATTCCATTCTTTGTGCGACAGTCACAAAAACGAAAAAGCGACATCATTTATAGATGTATATGGTTTTAAATGACGCTGTGCGATTCACTGCAAGAACACAGTATGATGATATGATATTAAACACCTATTGCCTGGTCATGAGGGCTATAGCGTCCGTCTATTACCCCGAGTGGTCGTGTGTTACCAGAAACACTTCGCTATTCCCCAAGGCAGTAGGCCGAGGGGTATAGCGATGTGTTTCTGGTAACACACGGCCGCGAGGGGTAATAAACGGGCGCTATAGCTCGAATAAAGACCAGGTTTTAGGTGTTTTATAAAACATCACACACTCATGTTGTAATTTGTTATATAGTTTAAATGTGGTTTGATATTTTGCATCGCAACAATCCATTGTGACAAGTTTACTATAGGCAATGTTTCCACAGTGGTTTCAGTTGTACGTGGTACCACTTTCTTTCAAAAACATTCTATGCATACCCAGCGACATCCTTAGTTGCACTTTAATCTTTTCCGTCGATAAGCTTTTCAAGTCCCTACGCTGTTGGAATGTTGGAAAATGTTGGAAAATCTGTTTTAGAGAGAGTGTCGTTGCTAATATCCCGGACGCACTTTGAAATTAAAATTTCCTTTCTCTTTCTGTATCGGCCCTGACCGGGATGGATTTCCCCACAGTATGCAATGGAGATAGTATGGTACAAGCACTCGGTGGTGAGTTTGTATCTCACACGAACGTGTATTCCCAGGACTGGGACGGAGAACCGAATGAGTGCTGGTCGACTTTCTTGCCACGTGACAAATTCACTGACGTCATCATTCGCTTCACCGATGTTGACGTCAACAATGAAAACCACAACGGTAAGCTGACTACGATGCATGGACCTATTTTACGAAACATACATTTGCATGTGTGGATATTCGTTCTGTTCTTAGACTAATGTTTGCTAGGTGAACAAGCCTACCGTTATCGCTGTTAGGTAAAAAGTGTGTATGACGTCATTAATTTATGTGCAGACCCACTTCGCATGGACAGTCAATATGCAAATCAGCTACGTATAAGGGAATACGTAAAATCAACCGGTGGTCACTCTGCCATATACTTTTTCAAGAGACGGGAAAGTGTGATTACTCAGAGTGAAAGACTTTGACATTCAGAATCTTACAATTCATCGATACACTTCAGTGTGAGTTGGTGTGCTCATGTTTTCGAAATTTTCTGATAAAATCAAATGTCACCTTATTGGCTTTGTGAAATCGACCTTAGGCCGGAGAAAAAAGCGTTTTTCCTCGGATATTTTTAGCAAAGGCACAGAGGCGGCGAGCGATTTTTATAAAATGTTTTAGGAACGTAGTACAGCAAAATCACTCACTATCAGATGACTTGGAGTCTAGATCTTACAAACTGTCCACAATAATAGAGGCTTGACATATATAGACAGTGTTGACAGAACAAATTGTGGGCATTTCCACATGTTCCAAGGAAGAAGAAAACCCCAAAAAACATAAAAATATGCACACCAAAAATGTCCAAAGTATGCATTAGCTTTTATCAAAACATATTCCAAATTGGTTTAAGTATTGACAACACGATTGGAACTAATTTGGGATAATTGGATTGTGAAGTAGTGTCGATTTAATCTGCAAATGTAACCTCATCCACTTTTCTGTTTTAGTTCCACGCTTGATTTTTTGAGTTATTTGTAATATTTCAACATTCAGCTATAGGGCAACTGACACTTTTGATAAATTTGAAAAATACGACGAACCAATTATCCCAAATTAGTTCCAATCGTGTTTGACAATTCAGAGGAGTAATATATAATTATTCTTCCTGTAACTTAAAAAAGAGGATGTCGGCCATTTTGAATTTCAAATATTAGCAATTTTTGGAAAGTTCACTCGCTCGTACTTACAAGTCAAAATCTTTGCACAGTGGACATGGTCCCTGATTACTGGAAGGAAGTTACTCTTAATTATGAAAGAACTTATGAAGCTTTCTTTTGCAAAGTGTTATTGTAAGTTGAAATCTTTTATTGTCGAGATATTCACTCCTCTTGAAGACACTATTCTGCTGCACAAACCTTATAATCGCTCGAACATTAAATTGATCTTCTTCTTACAGATTGTTCTTCCGGTGACTTCGTCAAAGTTTCTAATGAAGACGTGTCGTATTTAGTGTGTGGATATGACCTCGTGACCTTCGAGTTGACACTTCCCGTCAGAATCTATTTAAATTTCACGTCCTCGATGCAGAGCGGAATGTACAGCCGATTTCGAGGATCATACACTCTTTTTTACACACGTAGGTACTTCTATCATTTTCTTATCAAATGTAAATCGTCAGGTTCTTATGTGAAAGTCGATTGTCAATTATTGCCCACGGCGCAGCAGTACTGGTCGCAATGTATGTCAAGGTTATCAGCTCATTCGATGTGACGAAAATATCTTAATTTTACCGCCGTAAATCTTTCTCCTTAGTTGTAGTAGATCGCTAAAAAGTATAAACAATCCGTTTAATATATTAAATGACGCGAAAGCACTGACGAGAACAGCGCAATGAAATCGACGATTATCAACTGAAAAAACTCTACCATAGAAGTAATCATAATCTCTTGGGTTCATAATATATAGCAGATTGCTAAGTGTATGTAAGTACAGTGTAACCTCACAAAAGATCATCCATTGTACAGAGTGTAATTTAGTAACTTTTACGAATCCTTGAGATTTCTACTCACGGTGTAGATTGAGACTCTTCGCGATTCGAAATCGCAATTTGACCAACCACGCTGCAAACACTGGCACAACTTTCTTCTTTGAGGCTCGTCCCACGCAACGAGCGTGCTAGCTGGTCAGTTTGATCTTTTTGTATCAGCGTAAATTTTACATTTTGTTCTCATACAAGTGTGAAATAAAAGACGTCGATACACAATGTTAATCACGTGACTGCAATCCACGCTACATGTACGTGTACACCTAGTTAATTTTTGAGAGTCTGAGTAGCGGTTGTGAGCTCCACACTGACAAACATCCACTAATTTCTAGCGACAGTGAACCACAGCTGAGAAAATGTAGCTAAATTTACTCTGCTATGAGCATTGGAATGCTACCGCAGATGCACTTGACGGAACCGAGCGAGGAGGGTCATTCCACAGCACTGCAGTTGTTATTACTTGTAAAATGTACACTGATTAAAAGTCTCAAACTAGCCCTACTCTACATTTGTCAAATATTTGTGCCAGCTCGAATCTTTGATGTTTATTTGTTTTTGTTTGTTTGCTGTATTTTCGTCTCTTTCATTTAATGAGCTGTCCGTGGTCAATTTGTTAGTTTGTTCGTTTGTCTCATATGTGATCTCTTGCTCGTTATTCGGCCCGAGGATAAGTATTAGGTATAAGTATTATTAAGTATAGGATGGATCCCTGTGATGTAGTTTTGTCAACTTTGGTCAAGTTTGTGCAGCCCGCAGCGCTCACCCGTACAGGAACAACGATTTTCGATGTAAAAAATAAAGCCTGTATAGCAGACGATTTTCATTGCGATTACTACGAAGAGGAATATACTATGCCGTGCATTGTACCAAAATCTAGTGGCAACAGGCAAAACACAATATTCTGTCATTTTGCAAACGCGCTCGGAAAGTCGTTCCCGCGTTTAGAGTGATCACTAAATTTATGTTTTTTTTATTAGCGCCTGCAGGCGGACACTGCGATAGTTACGAATTTGAGTGTACAGATCGGTCGCGATGTATCAGAAACTCGTCGATGTGTGATGGCGCAAGCGACTGTATCGATGGTTCGGATGAACATGGCTGCGGTAAGTCCTTCAACACCATAGGTCAAACTAAATCCAAAAGAAGGCATTTAACTCATTCCGAATATAAATTATACGAAGACGTTCATGACTCCTAAGTAAAAGTTATGATTTTAAATGAATAGAGTAAATGATATTTGAGAACATAAGGAAGAAATGATCATATTGCAATCAGACGTAAGTTTGTCGACCGTTGCTCTCTGATAGGTAAAATGGATATGAAAGTAAACATGAAAAACAATTACTTTGAAACCCCTCTCTTGTTTATTACTAAACACTTAAGCACGGAGTGATGGAGCATTGATTCCCTGAAGTAGGACCTCAAATTCGACCTAATAATCTCTATACGAACAACAAACCAAATATCCAAAATGAAACGTCTTCCGCACAGAACAGAATGTAAAATATGCATGTTTGAATGGAAAGAAAGTATCAAATAAAAATGTCCGATCACACTCTTTAGAATACCTAGATTTTGAAGCAACAGCAAAGTTCTAATCCTGAATTGAATTCTTTTCCATATATATTGCATTTGTTTATCACAGGTACAAGTACTGTTATAATAATGCTGGCTGTTGTTGGTGCTATGATCCCCGCTACTGTAATATTGATAATATTGTGTTATTGTTCTAAGCATCCATCGGCTACTGCGCCCTCAGCCGACACTAAATCAGTTTCACTTACGACGGAAGACGCACAAGCTGCACAAACACTGCCTTCAACCAGGTGGGTGTGCAACAGTAAATTATTTTTATACACGCGTAGAGGGCGCTATCAAAGATCCTTGTTTCGGCTTGTGACAACACAACTTTGCACAACTTTGCGCAGGACTTCACACTGTAACATTTGTTTATCTTTACATCCATATTTGACAATGTTTCCTGTGTTCAAATAGATCACGTTCAATTACATGAGTATGTTCCAAACATCATTCGAGGTGTCTGTCGATGAACTTACAAATAAATAACATTTGCTCTTTACCAGCCCAGAACACAAAATAGTTCCATAAAAGTGTAGGTCAAATGATCATGTTAATCAATCTATCTGCCGTTTAATTGACTAACTGAATGAAAATATATAACAATTACGATAAAATGGAAGCTATTTTACACGACAAGTTTATGATATGCGTTTGTCATTTTTTAAAAGCGGAACGCATCAACAGAAAACACCCATTGACGATGAAGAACCCAGACTGAGTGACCTCCCGCCACTGTGCATTCTGTTTGTCGACCAACCTGTTATTCCTGTCATTCAGAGAATGGGCTACATGAGCACTGTGTCTCATTGCCTGCTGTCCCTACCTCCAATCGTATCTGACCGCGGTTATTCGCAGACTCCGGGCCAGCACGGTCAAACTGAACACTGTCATTTCCAACACGAGGGGCAAGAAGACGAGACGGAATCTAGCACTCTCGACGATCTCGAAACCGTTCCGCCACCAGCAACCTATGTACCACCAGATAAGCATAAACCAATGGATGAACGGAGACCACTCACAACATGCTTATGTGTCAAAGTTTCTGTCTAACGGTGACCTTGATTGTCAAATAGTGGATTTTTACAAGCTATTACCATTTTTACGATCGATATACAATGGCTTTACTAAAAGGAGGCCGAGGAAGACCTAACAATATAAGGGGGCTGGGTCATCTATAAGAGAAATACAAAAGTAGGGGCGGGGTGTTTGTCTTTTCACATACACTGGCTAACTTAAGCACAGTGCTAGTGGTGGGCGGGTCACTTGATTTTCCAAAATGTTTATTGGGTTAAAAAAGCCTTGTTCCATTTTGAAACAAAACAAAACAAAACAAAACAAAAAAGGGAAATAAAAGTACAGTGACTTGCCATAGTCTGAATATCGGAATTTTTGATATGACTGTCATTTACATTTTACATTTAGTCTATATAGGTTTGCTATAAACACTATAGGGAAAAATTGCGAGACTAGGGCGAGAAAGTGACGCTTTCTCGCAATTGGTGAGAATCTCCTCATTCTCACTCCTACTGGTGAGAATTTTGAATTCTCACCGGTGATCAGTGAGAAATCAACTCTTAAGTGAGATAATACATTCTCACCGGTGAGAATGGAAATTCTCGCCAAGCACGGTGAGAAGGGTAATGTTTACGGTGAGAATCAACCAGACTCACCATTCATTGGTGAGAATCAGCCAGACTTGCTGTTCACTGGTGTGAATCAATCTGGTTAATTCTCACCAGTGAATCTCACCGTAAAAATTACCATTCTCACAGTGCTTGGTGAGAATTTCCATTCTCGCCGGTGAGAATCTATATCTCACCAAGGAAAGCATTTCTCATTGCTCACTGGTGAGAATATTTGAATTCTCACCAGTAGCAGTGAGAATGACAAGAGATTCTCACCAATTGCGAGAAAGCGTCACTTTCTCGCTCCAGTCTCGCAATTTTTTCCTGTAGTGAAAGTGTACCAACGGAGCGGAAGAGACAGTTTTCTGTAGCAGGCAATCGATGAGATAGTTGACAGATAGAAGTTCACTCGTGCTGATGGATTCCTGTTTTGTTAATAAGTACTAATGATGTTGAGACGCAATGAGTGAGAAATGTATAAAATACGTGTTTCGCACTGTATCTTTTTAAATAAATAATAATGAAAAACGTAGAAATATGGCAAGATATAGTATTTACGAAACGCAAAGCATTGTAGTCAGATTACCCATCAAAAGAAGAGAACTTGCCCGCTATATATTGTGTCACTTAACCGGTTAATTAGTGCCTCTCCCTTCCAAACGAGCAGTGTGGGCTCCTGGCTTCGGCTGCTTTAACGATCCCACAGCCTTTCAGTATTCGTCTATGGACAGTGTTGCCGATAGGACAGTATTCAATATGCGATTTCTTCACATGAAAATGAATCCATTTGAAAATGTTAAGTTTCGCATGGAATTGAGGCCTTGTGAAAATGAAATATAGAATTTAGTTCATATTTTTTTGATCTGCCGAACGCAGGCAACAGAGGAGTTTAAATTATGAAAGTTTTCTAATAAGCGGTTTTAAGAGAAGTGCAAGTTGAACGAAAGAAGACGACGAAGGACTGCACTGAATGACCAATGACAGTCGACTCAGAAATGATAAACATCGGTCCCTCTTCTGTGGATTTACTGCCCATTCATTATATTATGCAGATACAAAAAAACAAACAAAAACTGGCGATCTTAGGCTGCGTTCACAAAAAAAACGGTCGGGGGATCTGGAGGAATTCAGGGGGGTTCGAAAATTTTAGGGGTAGTACAGGGGGGACTTGAAAATTTTGCTCTACCTTTAGGGGGACTTGAAAATGTTCCGCTTTATGTTCTACATTTTCCGATTCCAAATTTTAAATTAAATACCATTTTTATGTCATCAAAATGTTTTAATGTTAGTAATAATTTAACAAAATCTAGAACCATTTTGTCATTCCATGACTTTTATCTCGAAAAAATCTAAACATGTGTTATTTGTCGTAAAAAAAAACAAACTTGAGCCTAGTAACAGGGCAGAAGCTGCAACTGTTGATGATTTTTGCAATATTTCTATGCAATATATCAACTACAGTTTCTTTCTGTATCCCTACAGCATGCTCAAACACACAATATTCAGTTTGTCGACAAAACCTGTGTATAAATATGTATTAGGTGATAATTTAATTAGAGTCCAGACTGACAGTCAGTTGTCAGTGATACAAATGCATGGTACACGTACACAGGCTGTGATAGCAAGCTGAACACTGGACAGTTCAACATGCTGTAGGGAGTAGAAGAAGAACGCAGTTGTATAAACTGAACAAAAATGTTGCCAAAATTATCAAAGTCAATACTGCCTACGGGCAACTGTCACTGTCAGATACTGCTCTAGTGTTACTGCATACCTGAAAAGTGACAGAGATAGCTCTGACTCTGATGTACATGGTAGTTGAAGAAGAGTTTGTGTCAAATGACGCTCATGACAGTGAAACATTACTGAACAAGATCAGGGCAGAGAGCAACATATGGAAGAACGCATGGAAATTTTTGAATTCTGGAATATGAGATTAATCAAATATTAAAGAAAAAAGATAGAGTCACCATGCTTGATTTTCTAAATTTTCACATTCTTGTCATAAAATAATACAAAAGTAAAACTTTGAACAGTAAAGACGAAATGAAAAAATATGTTACTAAATGGAATTATTTATTTTTTAACCAAATTTGCAATTATTACACCCAAAATTTCAGAGACGAAAACACTTATTTGATGAGATATTTTAACCTTCCAGTATTGTCAATTTTGAGTAGCATCTAATTCATATATGTCTTGTACATTTGAAACAAATTTTTGGAAAGTCACTCTGCTCAGTTTTTTACAATATGGCAATTAGCTAGAATTCTCAATTTGCCTACTCTCTCATGGTTGACATTTTGTGTGCTCTTCTACAGGAGCAATTCACCTAGCCGGAGTTGGATTAACTCAAGTTGAATTTTAGACCAATAAATCCAAATTGTTCACTGATGCATTTAAAGAACTTGCCTTTGGAATACAAACTGCTAATAACAGGTAGTGTTGAACACCTGTGAGCAGAACGCAATACGTGTTTATTATTTCTGTGCGCACATCCTTTACAAATATGCGGGCCTATGATAGTTGAGGGGGACTTGAAAAATTTTGATCATATGGAGGGGGCATTGAAATTTTTTAGGGTATTGAGGGGGTATCTGAAAAAAATGATTTCAATCGCGATTCCCCCAGCCCTCCCAATCGTTATTTGTGAAAGCAGCCTTAATATTCCGTGTGTCACTGACAACTTGGCTGAATGGAGAACTGAAATGTTACACTGCGCAAAGAGGTTGATAAAAACGAAAAGCATAGAACGCCACATAACTTCTGATTGTCCTTGTATTTTAAATTTTGCATATGCCTGCCATCTTTAGTAGATTTCGTTTACCCATCTTTGGCCGACATTTTTGTCGTTGTTTGTTGAGATTTCTTTAAAAGTCTCCTAAACCTTGAGAAGCCAAATGTTCTATCCCTGATTTGAGCACGTTTGTTGTCAGTTATTAGTTTTTCCGGTACCTTGCTATCGATGTGCATGCTTCTGGTAAACACGGGAATATAATTCTCTCGTCCAGTAAGCTAACCTCTAAAGAAAACACAATACATGATGGCGCCATTCATCGGCTACAGAAGCTATTCATGCCAAGCTTTGCCGGCAGATTTTGAGTGACCGGGCTGAAAGATTCATTTAGCATTTCGCAGGCCCTCTGGACCTTTGATAAGTCTTCTCAAAATAGTTGTCTTGCCCCCTTAGATGATCCTTACAGAACAAATGTCTCGCATTGTGATGTTATTTTTTACCTCCAGCTTAGAACGGACAATATCTACGGGGCGTGGGTGGAGGCACCGTGTTACGCATTATCAAGGATTTAATCAAGTTTTGTACGACTTGCGACTTGCAGTACAACGACGTCCCTAGTATCGTTTACTTTAATTTTCTGACAGTTTGTGTTTGCAACAATATTTTGTATTGTGATTCCTTCCATCAAGTAATTTAGCTTACGAATTATGTATTTTTAGCACTTATACTTTTCGGATCACACGGCACCACTGTTCTCTCCACCACTGTTACGGATAGTTTTACTGCCTTTTTAGCCCTCACGCCAAAGCCCGGGACTCTACTTGGTAACGGAAATAAATCACCAGTCTCAAGTTCAAAACCGTGTGCGTGGTCTACTCGTTCGTGTTTCAAATGCAATATATCTTGTCATCTCGAAGTTTCTGCTTTCCATTACAACAGAACTGGAGGGGGGGGGGGGGTATTGCAATACCATTTTCATTAGCGAAAACACGATATACGTGCGTCGTTAACGATCAGCTTGGGGTAAAGCCACTGGTAAACAAGGGACAGTGTTTGTATTGAGAGAGAGAGAGAGAGAGAGAGAGAGAGAGAGAGAGAGAGAGAGAGAGAGAGAGAGAGAGAGAGAGAGATTGTTTGTTTATTCATTCATTATATGATAGTATGCGTGAGAGAATATAATTATCTATAGCAAAATGTACCCATGTCGACGCACCAGTAGTAAATCTATTCAGTAAATCTATTCCATGCAGTAAAGCGACCCTAAGGGCAAGGTCGGAGCACATAGAACGTGAAATTGCGGAATAATTAAACGCTGCCTGACAAATCGCAATCACAACGTTCACCTGACGTATGACCTCCACGATTCGAAGTTTCAATTTCTTCAAACGTCGACCGGTCTTTAAATCGAGACTAAAGACTCTCTTGACGCGTCCGAAATGGTAAGCGAGAATGGACCCCACGGAAAACTCGGTCTTATCTTAGACTTATGGGTCATGGTCTTATTAATGTCTTATACTTTGAGTACGCGATGATTGACCCCGAATGGGAGGGCGTTGCCAAGCAACCCTATTGACAGGTATGTGAAATGCGCAAGTCAAGCCAACAATTGTTCTCTTTCTTCGCGTATCGCTACATTATACTTGATTGCTTGTAGGTGTCAGTGGTTTATAGTCAGACGAGACGTATGGCGGTACTTCGTGGAGTGCCAAAACACCACCAATTTTCCTTCGTTTTCAAAAACAGTTGAGTGTTTCCGTCGAAATTTATTTTTAAAATTTCATTAACATTGATCAAGACTTGCACTGATTGTGTATATGTCGAGTTGCTAAGGAGATGCTTGTACAATTGCAGGAGCCATATTGGATGACGTCACAACGCCTATGTAGGTCACTGGCAACGAGTATAGTTGTGGAACGCTAAACGGTAAGATTTTTTTGATATCTCTTTGGCTGTAGGAGACGCATGTTAAGGTAAGCAAAGAGCCGTTTTCACCTTGTTATGAAATTCAGATTTATTGCTTCAAGCCCGTTGTCTCCAAGTTCAATTGACAGCGAAGATAGAACCATGTATTCCCGAACGACTGTCTATGTCAAATGAAATTTGTAACGACTAATCTGATTCTTGCCAAAATGTTAACAGGTATGTGGTCTGTATCCTGTGCAGCTTGTCATTTTTTCTGTTTATGGGATGTCGTGACGGGATATAAGCTTAGAAATATTTGATCAATACTGCTGAGGAGAGAGGGAAATCTGACCATATTGATTTTTAAATTTCCGAAATAGACAATCCTTGTAATCAACTGAGGACACCTTATATACAAGAATATACGAGTATGTCGTGCTGTTCGTATTATGCATGCTGATAGTCAATCTTTGTCAGGTACAGGCAGACATACAGGTATATATGTGTGTGTATAGATTGTGTATAGATTTGTCTGTCTGAAGATTGCAAGATGTATGAAACTTAAGTAAATAATTTTGTTATTGTTTATAGTGCAAAGATAATACAATTATATATATATATATATATATATATATATATATATATATATATATATATATATATATATATATATATATTATCGTCGGACACATAATTGATAAATGTTTCACAGTTTAAAATTGTTTGGTTTATCTTTTCATTTTCAGAAGTTTCGTGGACCAAGTTTCAATTCTGTCTGTTGCTGTTGAAAAATGAGGAGAGCGTCTCTCTCTGGCAATTCTTGGGGCTTTACTTTGTTTGCCAAAATCTCTGACTTCAGAATATGGCGACAGTGACAGAGGGGCTGTGTTGTATAGAGGTGGGTCATATTAATGACGAATCGTTCACGTGACTGGTGCACATTGTTCGAAGTGTTCGTGAGCAGCCTTGATGATAACATTGTCTTGAAACCTTTTCTTGTTGAACTTTTTATAATGATGTGCTTGCAAATTCTAAAATTCAAGTAGGATGGCACTCGGATTTTAGATATTTAGGACCAATTCGCTCGTTTCTTTGACACACCCACGCACAGGCATACACTGCCATACACATTCCAAAAGGCCGTCATTGATAGAATTGTTGTAATTACTTTCCCAGCAAAGAGAGATGTAGGCTATTGCGGAGGAACTTTCACGGACATCGCGGGCGAGTTTTCGTCTCCCCAATACCCAAGCAACTACAACGGTAACCAGGAATGTTACTACTACATAACAGTCCCTGATGGTTTTTATATTGTGGTAAGCTTTTCAATACACATTCAGATCAAATAATTCTTTGATTGCTTGAACATGTGGCTATGCTAGGCCTTTGCCGCTATTGTCACCTTGACCGCGACAATATATCCCCAGATATCAAGGTTATGTTTACACCGATATACGCTCAACAGGAAGGTTAGCTAAGGATTCAATATTTGTCGATTTTATCCTAGCTCAATGCATATTTCAGTTTTGTATTAAGTGCTCTGAATGGAAGAAGGCTTTCGTTCACAATGACCTTCATATCACACAATCAGCACGACAGAGCGTTGACGTCATCCATTCACCACGGACTGACCTGCAAAACACGTCTCAACTGTTTACATTAGTGTGAACAGTTTAGGACTAGTTACTATGGAATAGATCCACCTCGTCACCTAGTGATCATTATTACCTCAAATGATCGATATATCTGCTAACATGCTTTCAAATTGTATCGCTATGAAGTAAATATATCGGCGATTCTGAGCATCGCTATGACCAGGGGTGGACTGTCACAAAGAAAATACATCGGTTAACGAAGGTCGCAGTACCCTTTAAGGAGTAGCTATAATTTCTCTGTCGATAATTTTCCCCCCGGGGTGGGGGTGCTCCCATAGAAAAGGTGTACGGGTATGTGCTGCCCGAATGGTCACTTTTTCATAGAAAGGTGTACGGGTATGTGCTGCCCGAATGGGTCACTTTTTCATAGAAAAGGTGTACGGGTATATGCTGCCCGAATGGGTCCACTTTTTCATAGAAAAGGTGTACGGGTATGTGCGCCCGAATGGGTCACTTTTTCATAGAAAAGGTGTACGGGTATATGCTGCCCGAATGGGTCACTTTTTCATAGAAAAGGTGTACGGGTATGTGCTGCCCGAATGGTCACTTTTTCATAGAAAAGGTGTACGGGTATGTGCTGCCCGAATGGGTCACTTTTTAACGAAAAAATCTCTAATGCATTTGTCGATTTTTCATCCGAAAAAACTCTAAACATTGATCGATAACAAAGCAAGCGTTCGATGCTTTTCGAAAACCTTCACATCTAACAGAATAAAGGTGGAGATTCCAAAAACTTGTCTAAGAAATACCTAACAATGGGTCATATATATGGAATATACATGGGTAGATGTTTTCAACTCGGGCGGCACACCCCCATATGAAATATTGGGAGTACCCCACCCCAGGGAATTTTCTGTTATTTAGGAAATCAGTACAACGCCAGCGGCAATTCAGGTAATTTTCAGATTCTCACTTATAGGTACATATAATGTAACAGATATCACAATATTTTCTTATGATCTTTAATATACAGTTGCAGTTTTCGACTTTTGTCCTCGAGAGTAGTACCACTGGGGACTATGTCGAGATCTACAATAGCCACCAGTCCCAGAACAGAATTGGGATTTACTACGAAACAACCAGCCCGGGGGTCGTCCAGTCTTCGGGCTCAGAGCTCCTAGTAACCTTCAACTCGGACTCCTCGGTTAGTGCCCAAGGGTTCCTGGCAAAGTACATGGTGGCGACTCGCGACTACTCGTCCGGCACGGGTACTTGTGGAGGCACCTACAGCAATTTTGAATCGGGTGCTTTCACATCCCCGTTCTTTCCGATCGGGTATCTTCCCAGTTTAGATTGCTACTACTCAATATCAATGCCAACGGCTGGAAGTAAGATAGAGGTTAGTGTGATATTGTACTGTTTGCTTGCTTGTTTGTTTGTATTTATTTTCTCGGAGTCTGTTATTGGGTCTTTAGGCCTGTTGACTCGTAAAATAAATAAATAAATAAATAAATAAATAAATAAATAAATAAATAAATAAATAAATAAATAAATAAATCTTATTCATATTGGTAAACGCTATCAAATTGTGTACATGAAACTATTGTTTTCGTCCAAAATTGAAAATAGATTTTGGTGCCAAGTGCTAGTAATTGTCCATCATCTTTCTGACTGAGAGGTATCGGTGGCGTTGCACATAACACAGCGTTCTGTATTTCTTCACTTGTAAAGATTCTTTCAATTTTCATCGTCAGTGATTTTTTTTGAACGTTAGCCCTTACTGCCCCTGTCATTTAAAAATGAGAATAGATAATGCAAAACAAAATAGTCGTTATTCTCTACATATACTTTAGTTTCAAATGAAATAAAGTAGTATTAAGTTTTTGACTTTAATTGATTTAATCGTTAATACGAAAATTAAGGTTTTCTATCCTAAGTATGTGCCCCTTCATTATTTTGAGCAACCTTTGCTACCACACTAAACTTTATTCTCTGCTTTTAGAAAATATATAGTATGACGGGGTTTGTATGTCATCTATGATTAAAAAATATTGCATTGAAAAGTAGGTGTGTTGGTTAAGTGCAAAGCTACCCTAATCGTAAACGTATAAGTTGAGCAAACGAAACTTGCGCCTCTATACAATTTCAGGTAGAAATTCTCTATATACTGACGGAGGCTTCATACGACTATGTTGAAGTCCACGATGGAAATTCGGCTGACGCCACATCCCTGGGTAAATTTAGTGGGTCTTCTTTGCCAAGCCCTGTTACTTCAAGCGGCCCCGAGCTCTTTGTTCACTTCCACTCGGACAGTTCAAATAGCGAACAAGGCTTCTATGCCATATACCGACTAGCGTCAACCAAAACATACTCAGGTAAGCCATCGATTTGAAATCTGTGAAGTTTAAAATACCTTGCGAACTTAATAGAAATGTTGTTCTACGGATCCATATTTTTGGTATAAAAGTTGTTTTCACAAATCATTCCCCATACTTTTATGACAACGAATACTGCGTAACCGTTCAGTGAAACAAACAATAAATGATATAGATTTCAATGAATTTCTACAACTTTAAAATGACACGGCTACATTATAATCCTTAATGATTTACATAGAGATTTGCTGCAACCTTCGATGTTTTCATGTATTTTTCTGTCACGGTGTATATTACTTTCTCTATTAATTACCCACCATTATGTAATAGCTTTAAGCCAACTTTACCTCGTTGAGACTATACTTGCTGGTATATCTACACTGATATTGGTAACTAAGCAGTCGATTATCGACAATGTATAGGGATACTATAGTTTATTTTTAAAGTGACTGCCGATAAGTTAAACAATAATGCAGAACAAAAGGTTAAAACATTAAAGTATAAAGTTGTCTTCCCTTTAGGTATTTCGCGTCTCGAAAATGATAGACTTAACTTTTGCTCAATCTTTCCTCAATGAAAATTTTCAACCATTCTTTTTCAACATCAAGAGAAAAAAACTGAGGGTCACCCTCCAAATTTTGGTGCTAGAAAAACAATTTACCCAATATATACAGATATTCGAAATTCAAAATGGCCGACATCCCAGTGTTATCCCTATGGGGAAGATAAAATTCTCGATTTACACAAAACTAAGCCGGTGAAAAATGTAATTTCTCCAGAAGCTTCAAAATGGGCCCAACAAGTGGTGGGCCAAACGAATATGGCACGGGTTTCAATTTCCGAATATCTGTCCGAAGGAGTATTATACCTTGAAGGTATACGGCACACTAGTTTTGTGAATCCAAAGTCTGACTTAAGTGCAACAACTGTGACATTTGAGGCATACTCAGTGTTTGTTTTCAAGTGCAAGACACAGTCTCCTTGATAACGACAATGATGTCGACTCACTCATATCAGCGTACAGTGTTGTCAGACCGTTGTGTAAATCAAATAGGCAAACAATTTGGTCAGTGTCAAACGAAATGCTAACTAAAAGTACTTTCTGTATCATTTCGCTAAAGCACTAAATCTCACCAAGCATGATTCAACGACAAGAAAACTTACTTATTTTTCTGAATTTGTTGCAGTCTGCAGCGACACCTTGGTGGAAGGTTTTGGCGGCATAATCAGATCACACAATTCTTATCCAGATTACTACTCGCGTAATCTTGACTGTCTACTGATGCTGCCAATCAGAGGAGTATATGATAGAATCTACCTGAAGTTCACGGACATTAACCTATACTCATCAATCTCAGACGGTTAGTTTTGCATCAGGTTTTGTCCAGAGAAGTCTCTTGCACTATTACCGGCATCTTTTCTGAGTCAATTCAAGCTATTGTGTTTATCGATAGGCTATACAAGCTGTATTACTATGCCTGTCAAATGCTTTTCAATGGTAAATGCTGTGGTCGATGACGTATAATTCTATGTGCGACTGTGTTCAATTTAATGTGACATTATTATGTAATGTTTGTTTTAGTGTATGTATTGCAGTTGATACAAAAAGTTGATATAAAATTCATAAAAAACCGAACGGATTTTCCTAACACAATTGGAACTATTTTTGGATAATTGGATCTTCATATTTTCCAAATTTCTCAAAAATCTTAGGTGCCCTATGGCTGAATGTCTCAATATTACAAATTACTCATTAAACAAGTGTGTAAAGTAAAAAGTAAAGCAGATGAGCTTACATTTGAAGATTTTAATTACTTCACCATCCAATTATCCCAAATTAGTTCCAATCGTGTTTTCTCCTATATATCTTCAAAAATGTTATCATACTATTTCACGTTGTGTCAGATTGCAGTGGTTCTGACGTCATCACGGTGACCGATTCCACTGGGGCCGTCGACGAAACTCTCTGCCAAAATGACGATATACGCATCGTCGACATCCCGGCTGACGTCATAAGCTTGAACATAACGTTCGACAGTAGCGGTATCCAAACCACTGCCTACAAGGGTTTCCAGGCGACATTCTCTCTGTACTATCAGCCCCTACTCGGTAGGTATAGGCTTAATAGAATGTTGTCCAAACGTTCATATTGATCTCGGGAATAACTTTACATAGACCCTCCAGAAACGAGGGTCTATGTTTTTACAATAGACTGAATTGACTCTTCTGCTGTACGCAATTTGGTCAATTACATAATTTGATCAGTGCCCTATGTCGTCTGCAGGTTTGTAAGGACGCCCTCTGAATCTCGCGAGATCTCGTTATAGGCGGACATTGATCACCGTGCACCGGGACAGATCATTTCACGCGTGAGATCATTTGAAAGTCAAAAACCACATGCTGCCTTATTAACGATAACAAATCAATGCAAGAATTACGAATTCATCCTTTTGAACTCGTTGAAAATGTTTGCTTTTCTTTTGGTTCCCAGACTAATGTTTCATAAGTCATCCAAAATTCTTTGAAACGGCTGATCTCTTGCGTGTAACGCAGACAAAGAGAAACACAGATTCTCTTTGCCTGTGCGTGTAATCACTGTCAGTCTGTACTTTTCTGGTTCTAATTTTTCTTCCACTCATGCGCAGTCTTCTCTTAGAAAGAGGTTCTGGTCACAGATGAAAGACATAACTTCCAGGCCCTCATCAGCCAATCATCAGCAGCTAACATCTTAATTGCAATCAAACATTATTGAATATTTCGATGTTCTTGTTTGTTGGAAATGCAAACCATTATATATATTTTATCGGTATTTGAGATATTTTATCGCAAATTTTGTCTGACATTATCCATAGTTTGTTCTGGTGACGATTTCTCCTGCACGAACGGAAGATGCATCTCTATCGCTCTGAGGTGCGATGGATTTGACCACTGCGGAGATAATTCGGATGAAGAGGACTGCCCATCAAGTACGTCTGTTGGCCGTTTCTTGCAAGGTGAAATGGCTTGTGGCGAAACAGCCAGCCAGATGACACCAGCTTGAAAGAACAAGTCGAAAACCTTCTAGAATCATGACCTGTATGGTCGGTTTCGCTGATCATAAGCCCATCTAAACGTGAAAATATGATTATTCATAACACCCCTGGGAATTTGTGATACTTATATTCAGATAATTACGTGAATATTTCCTAAACGGTTGAATGCAACTGGCTAATAAGCTATAAAAAACTTAACAAACAAGAAGTAAATTTATTTAAAAATATTAAAAAAATAGTATAACATTCGTAATCAAAGGAGTGCTTTTGTGAATGTGTTTGCGGGGAAGCTGTTATTGAAAAAAGCACGTGAACAGTACAACTGTCATATCAGTGACCTGCGGTACTAAATAACTTGCTAATACTGCGCATGCAAAGATCTAAATGAAGGAGTAATATGTCATTATTTTACATTCTTCAAAATACAACGATATTAATCTGTGTCCGTAAAATTTGATCAAAAGTATTTCAGTCGGCGATCATTAATTTCTAATCATTGAGCATGCGTTATTGTAATTGTTTCAGCTTCTCTTGATGTGGAAGTAATAGCCGGAATAGCCGGGGGTTCATTTGCATTTTTGGTCTTGGCTGCTACCTGTGCATATTGTTGCTGCAAGAAGAAAACATCCTCGGCGCCGTCCTCGTCGATTAAACCCGTTGATACCGGCATGAAGACAATCGCTACCACGGGCATTGCAACCGGGTAAGAATGGCCTCTAGGGTTTTCAATCATAGAAATGTTCTGCTGTCATGAGCAAAATTTTAGTGTTTTTCTCGCTTAGACATTCCAGGATGTCCGTCAGAGCATATTACAACATCGATGACACTTGTGAGGAAGAGCAGTGAAATCTGTACCCGTTCGATTATCAGTGGGAAGATGAGTGACATTTTATTCGGTGTTGCCTATTACATTGTGCCACTCTGTTGATGGCGAAAATGCAGTGATCCAATTGGTCGAGACATGAAAATAACAGCGCTATATTCGCGAAATGGCATATAGATGGAACATGTGCGAGCTCTCATGATCAGCGAGAGCACTAGTACTGAAAATCCCCTTTTGAACGTTTTGCGCCATACTGAATTAAAAATATAATGGCAATAAACCACCTGAGCAGAGGATAGTTAACTCGATTTTGACCAGCTGCAGTTCGCTCTTTATGTGCATTTGCTATCGGTCGTGCATATATCTCGTAAAATGGTGAAAATCTCATGGTACACCTATCGTAGGGTGTGGTTTATTGTTGATCGATGAAGGTACCATCGACATTTTCAATACTGTAAACTATTTTAACTAAATACGTCAAATTTTGACACGGGGCAATATTGCTAAATTCATTGCAAGGAAGTCAAAGCATGAATTACAAAATTTAGCTCGCAATGGACGACATATTGCCAAATTGATTTAAAAAAAAAACCTCTAACGTCAACTTTGTCTTACTGTTTTGATGTGCTTGCCCATCGGCTACAGGGCAAGTTCAGTGTACGTTGTCGCGTTTGTTAAGGTTTTCCAGATAAAGTGAGGCCAGTAAAGACAGCGACTGTTAGACACGCATGCGCAATGATTTCTCTGTGTCACAGGTCCCATAACCTCGCCACCCTTTCCACTGAATTAAGAATTGAATGTCTATGCCTCTAGCTTCCTGTGGATTTGAAACGCGTGGGAGTGTACAATGGATTTCAAAGCTTTAGACTTTGTCAATTTTCTTTTGTCAACCAGCTTTCCACTTTCATTTTCCCCTACAATAGGCCGGTTGACCCCACGAAAGACTTCGTCTCCTACGAAACCGCAGCACGCGGGGAAGTACAGAAACAGCCATTTGGAGGACAGAGCGGACACGATGGCCCTGGCTATGGCTATTACGATCCGGGCTTCCCGGACGACGGACCCCCTCCACCTCCTGCACCCGTTGACTGATGCTACCATATACATAAATCCGTTTCCATTTTTGCTTTTTGCACATCATCAGTTAGGAGTAAATGAGCACAAACATGGCCGATGCTTTTGGATTATGTTATAGTGAACATGAACTTGAAAGAGAATGGAAGACTATTGGGGTTATGGATATTTCAAGTTAAAATGTATTTTTAGAAGTTCTATATTTTTCGACTTTTTCATTTTTTTGTGACAAATTCTCTATAAAAATCTATTTTGGAAGCTTGTATATTGTCCCGGTGACCTTTCCAAACTATTTTTCGTCATGATCACAGTATCTTGTTGATTTATTCATATTTGGCAAAGCTATTTATAAGACTATATTTATAGAAGTTCTATTTGTTTGGGATTTAAAAAATTAGTTGCTTTGCTTTATAGATTCAGTAGAATGATTCTGAATAGACTCAATCAGACAAATTTCAAACAGTACATTTCTGAAAATAGACTTCAAAAATATAAAAAAATCGAAAAACAAGTTTCTGAAAAATATGTGAAACATATGAAACAACCCAAGATCTGTAAAAGAGAGTAATTTTTTTACGGTTATGCAATGTTTCTACCACAAATTTTGCGTAAATCTGAAAAAATGAAAGTGAATGGCATCCCAGTAGCTTTAATTTGTGAGATTCATCCTGTGAATACATCATGGCGTATGACTTTTCTAGTGTTTGTATTTATTTACGAGTAAAAGTCTGGGTACACCTGCAAAGTTCGTTGGCCCATTTTCATTATGAAAAAAAATTGGTAATTTTAGGGACTTCCTTCAGGCTTTTTGAAACAACGGAACCGCTTAGGATTGTGCCAATTTGTAAAGTTGTCCGATGTGAGCCCGGAGTTCTTCAGTCTTATGCTATAGGTATTTATGCTGGAATTGTTTATTCTTTTGATATTTAAAATTCCACATTAGACAAACGAGCATCAACTCGTGCAAGTGATTCGTTACCGATTCCGTATAACGGCATGAACATTCTGCAGTAGATTTTGTCTGAATTTGTGGGGAGAAGGATCGGTTCCAATCGTTTAAAAAGATAGTGAAGGCCAAACTTCATGCTATTCCAACTTTTTTCCAACATAACTTTACTAGAATATGTAAGAGTCCGTATTTACTCCCAACAGCATGTTGAAATACCCAATGCAAGTACTCGACTTTTCAATTCAGTCTCTATATCTGTCAGGTGCACTTTTCTCGTTGACAACGAAGTTTCTGTGTGGACTTATTTTCAGTTCTCATAATTACAATGCATCTCACACTTACTCTGGCAAGCAAATGATGCCGGTGTTGACACGCCAAACAATAGATGTTGCTTGCTTTGTACCAAATACGACAAAAAGGTCAGTCAATGCATTGGCAAATACTGCGACAACAAGTGCGGTCAAAGGTTAAATTCACTCGGAATAAAACATGAACATGTGCTTTGTGAATGAGACCACGTCCTGCCACTTGAGTGGTTTGGTTGTGGGCGCTGAAATAACTTGCGTCAAAATGCACTTTGATCATAATAGTGAAATCGACAGAGGAGTCATTTTATGTGATTGCTGAGCAGATATTTATGAACCCCAACCATCAGCATCACTGTCTCATTGGTTGTTAATGTTACTTGAAATATTGAGATAAAAGTAATCCATATCGGACTAGATTTTAAATACAATTAGGTCGAAGTGCTTATGTGGCAATGCTTATACAATATGAAACACTCATGGCGGGCGACTATTTCCAGCAGTGATAGAGTTGTCCTGTGCAATAACTTATGTAATATGATAACGTGACATGTGACTCTTCTATTTACTCCATGGAGAATCCTTTTACTTCCATCACTTGTTTACATTTGACGGCTTTATTAGTGCTGCCATCAGAGTGACACTGAAGCTGTACCTCATATTGCAAAAATGAATATAAAAATACTCAGTGTTTCATCTCAAACGACAAAATTGTCTGTCCCGTACAAATGGATATTCAGAAGAAATATTGACATCCGTCCACTTTATATTATAGTTTTATATGACGTGTAAATGTAATTGTACATATGGAAATATAAAGTTCAGCAAGCGCCATTACATAGTAAAAGTTGTGTCATGTGGTTTCTTAGCAAGTATATTATGTGTGACTGATTTCATCATAGTATCAATACATATGTATACCAATACTTGTGCATGTTAATATATATACGTGTGTATGCTGTTGATGTGCAGCTGGCTCGGAAGCTGACCTTTCACCTATTATCTGATTGGTCGATTGTCACTATTCACAATTAATAGTCTTTTGTGTTAATTCAATGATAACGGTAAGATTCAGCCAACCAATTGGATAACAGCTTTCGAGATTGTACGTATGTGTGTGTGTGTGTCTGTGTGTGTGTGTCTGTGTGTGTGTTGCTGTGGTGTGTGGGTGTGATTGTGTGTGTGACACTACGTGTGTGAATAATTTCCCTTTGAAAATTCAACATTCCCTGACTACTTGATATCTCCGAAAGAAATGATCCTAAAAGTAGGACAGCCATACAATGCAGAGTCACTCTTGTCAAGCTTCACAGCAGTACACAATACACATACCGATGCTAAACAAAGGCTATACAGTGTATACAGTGTATGACAATGCCGAGCCCATGTAAATGAAAGACTTAGGCATTCCTAGCATTAAATAGGGACCGATGTAGTCCCCGCCGGTCATCCACCCTATCGTACAATATCTTGTTGGTTAGACGAGTTCAATGCATTTCTAGTCTCCTTTTTATTAGTTAAAAAATATTGCCCTTTTGCCAGTGAAACCTGCCGCCTGTTAAATAAAACTAAATCGTCCAGAGTCTGTAGGTCACCACCGTTGTTGCAACACAATCAAGTGTTCTGTCCGGGACAGCAACTTTATTTGCAGTCGTTTTGTGCTGCTCCAAGTTTATTGCTGAGGATAAACTAACCGCCATATTGCGATCAGTCCTACGGGAATTAAGCCGACTTGAGAATCGTTCTAGAACCTGTTCCTACTATTTGATTTCTCATTGGAACCTACAAAAGCGTTGCTTTACGTGAAAATATGAATCCCTGGAGAGGTGCGCGTTCTACACTTTAGAACAAGCCACTCCGGTTCCGTATGTGCCATGCGCAGACGAGGTACGATCATCATTCATTCAGTGTTACGACATCGACATATTAAAGGTATACTGTCACCTGTTCCAATTTTGCCACAGTTACCATGGAAAGAGAAAATCTAACCAATCACAGATTTTAAGCGGGTGGCCGCTTTATAAAAGCAGCGCCCTCACATGGACATCTGTAATACCAAGGAACGCCCCTTTGACCATATATGGGTATATTTAGATTACACGTGACTGTATACCTTTAAGCGCTGTCAGCTGACCTCATCTGCCCTAAAGTTAAACAAAGCTTAGACAGTGACTGCTGCGTCTCAAACGATTTAATACTGTACATCCCGAAGACAGGGTCGGTGTTTACATTTCTGAATTTATTGGCAAGGCGCCGTGAACTTTGTGACGAATATCCTTGACATCAAACTGCTGACTTTGAGCTGAACTGGATGAAGTAAAGAAAGTTTTAAAGGAATCGGAAGAACAGTTTTTCGACTTTTCCTTTATATTAGTGATCGGAATTGCCTGAAAAGTTTTTTCTTATTCAACTTTTTGTACCACTCATCAAATGCTTTTTTATCGGGATGAAGGGGTAAGGACGCACACGCAGTGTTTTCTCTGCATTGGTCAATTTTTATTATTTAATTTTTTTTATTCATCTCCTTTTACTTTTTCGTTTTACTTTTCAGCTTGATCTATTTTGTGAATAAAGAATTTTTTCTGTTTCCATGTGTCTTTATTCCTTAAGGCTAGCTGTCTCCCTTAGGTGCGTAAAGCTGTGCGCTGATTGTCCTTTTGACCTACTTTTGACCTGAATTAAAAGGAGGGGATCGTCGGAACTGCGCATGTGCAACTTTCTTATTTACAAACAATGTATTTCATGCATGATATGTAGATGAATCACATCAACATAGTTGCAACATATAATCTTTTAGGATATTCAATGTTAACAAACCCGTTTTATCTTTCATCATTCGCCAACGTACCCTAGCTAGATACAGTGTTCACATCGGTCGTAGGGGTCCCTGGTAACCCTTGAGCAGAGTTCCGACAACCCGCCCTTCCTTTAATTGTTGTAGATTTTTAACGCCCTCAACGGCCAACTTTTTCCCTCTGGCTGTACAGTCAAAACAGGTATATCTTAATTTGGCCGTTGAGGGCCGCTGAGAGCGTATAGTTTGCAACAAAAATCAAGAAGCAATGTAGACTTTTCTCCTATTTGAAACACCATTGTATGCATTCTAATTCGTATCTATCAAAACGATGGTTCATATATGTATGTATGTATGTATGTATGTATGTATGTATGTATGTATGTATGTATGTATGTATGTATGTATGTATGTATGTATGTATGTATGTATGTATATATATATATATATATATATATTATATGTATTAAAATTCATTGATTATTTAAAATTCGTAATCCCCGGAAATTCATTGATTATTTAAAATTCGTAATCCGCGAGAACATGGTGTCAACGGCGTCTTAAAATATGATCCTAAAAGTAGGACATGCGTTCAAACCAGCCTGAGGTCGATACGAACTTTCGACATATCACCTCAGAGGTACCCCGTCTAGGCTTAGTACCTGTATGCTTAATTGAACATAGTGACAAAGCTTACACAGTGTTTGACAATGCCGAGCCGATGTAAATGAAAGACTCAGCGTTCGTTGCACTGAATGGGAACTGGTGTTCGTGGCTCCCTTCCCGTCAACCACCCCTCCTCATAATGACTCTGTGACGTAAGTATACTGTGAAGGCTTGTTTGTACTTATGTTTTTCTTAAAGGGTCAGGGCAATGAAGCGCAGTTACTTTCTCCCGTTTACTAGAAGATTTGGTTCTTCTATCACTGTAAAATTTAATCTTGAAATATTCTCGATCCAGAAAGTTTGAAGCTTTTATATCGTCGTCTCGGTTTCGACAGAGATGCTCTACTTTGGACGTCCGTTTGATTTTAATTGTTGTCAGGTTGTGCGGACCTCGTTTTTGTTGTCAAGGAACAGATGGACCGCCATATTGTGATGTCATCCAACAACTTCAAATCATCAAACCCCGTCTACTTGTCCTGGTTTGTTTTCTCTTTGACTTAGCATGCCAACTCCGAGCCCTGCTAAATTGTTGTTTTTATTGTGCATATAAAATCTATCAGGGGCATTCTACTTCTACATATAAACCACGTCGTTTCAATCTCTGTCATGCGCAAATGAGGTGCGAACATTATTATGCGAGTGAGTGGGGTTATCATATATGGTGACGGCCAGCTGACCTCATTTGTCTTAGAGCTAAACAAAGACTTTGACAGTTTTCTCAAAGGCGACTTTACACAAGCTTGGCACTCCTTGAGCAGGTATGATATATACAGCGCTGAAATTATCGACTAAGCGCCGTTAACTTTGGGACAAATATCGTTCACCTTGATGTGCTGACCATGCGCAGAACTTGGTGACGAATCATAATTTTTCATAGAAGAAAAGTTTTTCAACTGTTAATTTTGTTTTGCTCAGAAGCGACTGAAATATTATTCAAAAATCAACAGGTGGTACCGCTCCGTAGATGATTCCTTATGGGACAAAGAGGTAAGAACGTAAGTGCTATCATATTACGTTATACTATTTGCCAACCAATTACACCTGTATTACAATAATAAGGAAAATTTTGTCTGACTACTGTAAACAGCTTTCGTACACATCTACTCAATCAAGCAGACAAATAAATTGACTACTTGGGGTTTGGTTTCTGTGGCTCAATATCTATCCGGACTGTTTTTGAGCCGTCAGCAAAATATATTGTCGACTTACATGGAGGTCAGAGATCGGTTGAAACTATTTACACATATGTCAGCCAGAAGTATGGCATTGTCACTTCAGTGGTAACCGCCGCGCACACTAATAGGGTGGCATACCGCCGTTTATCGGAGTGTGGCCCTTGTCTAAAATATATCGCTCACCAGGAGCCTTGACATAGCAAGGTATCTTTTGTCCAGTGGTATAGGCTATTTTGTATGTCTCCACTCCGAACCGTTACACAGACATGAGATGTCAAAACATTGGTCTTTTTCTTGGTAGTCAAGTCTCAAATTTATGTTTATCCAAAAATGCTAGATATTTCCTTCTGATCAACAAGACGCTGCGTTTTGTCGGGAGACACATTAAGTCATTTCGATAAATACGTACGATTCATGATCATGCGCACTGAAATTACAGACAGACGATATACAAAGTATCAAATCAATCTATGGTCTTTTCTTATCATTCCTGGTAACTTGCTAAATTTGTCTTCTAAGTCGACGATGAAGAACGTATCGGTCTTGTTTGATCGTCCCCAATGATCGATGACCTTGCTTTAGCCTTATTTCAAGTAGCCAACTACTAACGGTCGTTCTTCGCTCAACGTCGCGCCATTTTCTGTCAATAAAAAGATTCGTTGCAAAGCCTGTCCTTAATCCCTTCTGTTCGAGCGCAAACATCAATAGTAATTTTAAATTTGACATCTTAAATTTGACTATGATATGCATTGCCAATGAAGAGTTATACTGCAAACCTTTGGTGTCGTGGTCTTATGTTTGCATTGGTTTTGCAAAGATTTAGTTTGTTCCTTCTCTGTGTCACTTATTTGTCCTTTGACAATTTTACGCGAAGTTCTGTGTGTGTTGCGTCTATTACCTGACGCGTTTGATTACCTAATGCGCCAAAGCAAGCAAGTCAACAAGGAACGCACCAGCAAAGTATAACCATAGACCTCTTTTTTAGGGTCTATGGTATAAGAGAAGACTTGCTGGTGCGTTCGTTGTTGACTTTTTCAAAGTTAATCCGGTGATAATCTGGTGACAGCGTCCTCAGATTAGTAATTTACCCTTGCTCGCTCTGGCGCATCCACTTTGTGGAGGGACCGTGATGCAACACAGTTACAAAACTTCGCGTGGGAATGTCGAAGGACAAATACGTGACACTGCGAAGGAGAATAAGAAATCGTTACAAAACCAGAGCTAACATAAGACCAAGCCACCAAAGGTTGGTAATATTCTTTATTGGGCAATACATCATAGTCAAACGTATTAAAATTAAAATAAACCACAGCGAGAAGAAACCTGCACCAAGACTATAACCCCCTACCCCCGCACCTCCCCCTGGGGACGTAAATTTCTGCAACCCCTGTGGTGTAGGGCGACGAAGCAAATGGGTCAATATTCTAAGTCGCTTACAGGCATTCGACCAAATGGTTATTGTACAACTTCACTAAACCGAATGGACACATTTGAATACAAAAGAATCGTTTGGTCGTCACGTTGAAGATGCAATGATGAGCATGGCAATGATAAATGAGTCCATATTCCATTTTGAGCGTAGAAAGAACGCCAAGTAAAATATATTTTTCTGTAAAGCCACCTTATACGAATTTAACAATCAACAACTTTAAATTTTGGGCATGCCTGCCGGTAGAATTTTGAATTCGTTTTTGATTTATTGCGTACCAGAAAATATTTGTACCAAATGTTCTCACTGTTAATATCATACATATGGTGACATTCAAAATTTGACAGTTCGTAATTTGGAATTCCATAGTTTCACATATATGTCATAACAATTAACAAGTCTATCCGATATGTCTCCGCCGGGACACACCCTGCAGATGTAGGTTACGCCGCTCTACATGTCAGTAAATGCGTGTCACAATTAATGTAAAGATAAAGGAGGACGATGTCGGCAATGACCTTGTTTCTCCTTCAAAGTACACCCTCTTCAACCTTTGTCCATTAGGAATTGCTTTAAATGAATGCTCCACTTAGAGTCGGATATCATATTCGGAACGTGTCACTGCTTATTAGTACTTTGACAATTCAAAGCGCACTCGCTAATCGTCTTTGTATTTTTCTTTCATTTTATGCCAACAACAACAACAACAACAACAACAACAACAACAACAACAACAACAACAACAACAACAACAACAACAACAACTTGATTGTGTTCAGGCCTCCGGCCCATCACATCAATACAACTTAAACAGATATAAGAATTACATAAACAGATTGCACCACTATCGTGAATTTGAAGAGAAAATACATATTTATTATCAATATATCAAGGGTTTTTCCTTAGTTCAAAAGCTTCATAAGTCAAATTTGCTAAATTACATATAATTTTACTGTCATTACTCATGAAAAGTTTGGTTAAAGTTCGTTGACCTGGGTTTCTAGTCGCACAATTCGGCAAAAACTGAATGCGTCTAGATTGTGGTAAAGATTACATTCGAACAGAAAATGAAATTTATCTTCAATATAGAGATACAGTGCATAGAGTTGAAGAAAAAACAAAGCACAGATAAAAAGCAAAAACTTCACAAACCCGTTGTGATCAATTTAGCGAAGTATTCATGTCTTGGTTCAGGGCTCGAAATTTACTTTTTTCCCTGGTAGTCCACTTTGGCTACCATTTTCTGAAATTGGTAGTCCAGTGACAATGGTTGGTAGCCCATACATATTTTAGTTAAAGGATATCTTTTTTTTGAACTAGACAAGAAAAGGCTATTTTTCAAGATTCTGCATGCCCGTGAAGTGAATTTCCTAGTTATTTGATGTGAATATTGCACATCTTTAATACTCACGGAAACGGGTATTATAATGGACGATAGTGATACTCAAAAGTTTGGTGACCTATGGACAACCCATTTCACTCTCAAAGTTGTATGCAAATTTTGAGTCGTCATGACAACGCACAACCTTCTCGGCACTGAGACATACTGTAGCCGGGCTAAAAATAGACCATGGGCTTTCTGTCGGGAGGAGGCTTAATTTTCTTGTAATTGTGATTGATACATAATGATCAAAATCATGGTCCCTGTCAAAATGCAATGAAAGTGCGTTTCCATTGGCAATCATTTCCTGTGCCTGTCATTCAAATAAGTCACAGTTTAAATATTTAAACTTTATTGCAAAGTTCCACTGCACGGTGGTCTTCGTAATTTCTATTACACAGTCAAAGGCCTACTCTGGCCTTTCTGTGTCCATCTGGGTTTGACTGCATGTAGCTGGTCGCAAAATAACGGACCGGACACGACATGCCAAGTATACTGACTATACTTCAGATCACAGGCTTTGGTAGTCCATGCGGACTACCATTTCACGGATTTTGGTAGTCCCAGAGAAAAGTTGGTAGTCTGTGGACGTGGGACTACCGCTAATTTCGAGCCCTGTGGTTTCTCTAAACGAAGCAGGATAAAACTTTCTAACCTTTTTAGGCTTCTCTCGCGATTTCTTCTCAAATGTTCATTGAAAGAAACCTTATGAATCTGAGACTCATAGCTATACACATTTAAAAGCCAACAAAACTTACTTGTCTTTGAATTCTTATCATAAAGAATTCGCCACTTATGAAGTAATGTTTCTTCTATTCTAGTCAATTTTAAACTTACTGATCGTTTACAAGTAATTTGAAGAGGGCCAATTCATCGAACGATGAGTGAATCATTGCGTTTGACAGTTCTGGCTGCCGTGTTTTGGTTATCGCAGCCGTTGATTGCAGAGTATGACTCGTCAAAAGTAGACGGAGAACAACTTCGCAGCAGAGGTAATGATATACGTTATTATAAATCTGACGACAACAGTCTACATGTTTGCTGATACTTATCGTTGTTAGGATATCGTGATCTATTAACTCAATAATATATGAGACTGCTTGCCCATGCTTCATTCGTCGTGATTTACATAAAATATCACGCTCAGTAGATCTGAAGTCGCTATTTATTTAGCAATATTTTCCGAACTAAGTCTAGGAAGAGACCTTCAGTGATCAGCAAAAGGACCTGCGGCTCGCCGTGAGCGGCATTTGCCGATATCGTGAACTTCGCAAATGTATTTTGACTTGTTTACTTATTATTCAGAGACACAAGATATGACCTGGATTGTAGAGGGACCGTGATATAACTAATTTCAACATTACCTTTTCATTATTCCAGAAAGAAGGGCCTTGGGTGACTGTGGCGGGTTTTACACTGACACGTCCGGCGAGCTGGCGTCGCCAAACTATCCTAGTTATTATACCAACGACCAGCATTGCAACTATACTATAAGTGTACCGTTTGATGTGTTCATAGTGGTAGGACTTCTTATTAACATACTTCAGACCATAGTTCAAACGGTAGGGTAATTATACGGTAATGCAATTGATTAATTTAAAAAAAATCGCAGTCACACTGCCCCATTTTAGCAATACACCACACCCAGGGACGGTATATACACGAGATGTTAACCAGTTGACTCATATGCACGAGGTATAGCGAGTGCATCATTAAGTGCACTGGTCATTCTTGTTTGTTTGCACAGCTCGTTTTGAACTGCTATAGACCCGGTACATGGCGTTTACTTTCCACTAGCAGTTACCGTAATCAAATCATACCAAATAATTTCACTGCAACATGGCCATACAAGCTACAGCAGTGACCGTATCAGAATATAAATTCACCGACTGAGACTTTGAATGTATAGTGAAAAAACCGAACCAAACCAAACTGAACGATACCAAAACGTTGCGAACCCTCTAAACCCTGTTTATGTAACTTCCAACAGTTTATGACGTACACTATTTCCTTTATTCTACTTGCAATATTCCTTAACCAAATGAAAGCAATAAAACGAAACAGAATAAACATACAACCTATAGTTGTCGTTACATCTTCGACAGGGAATTAACTTTTTGCATTTTATTTTACCTTTTGACGTGGAGCTCCAATTTCTGACGTTCGACCTCGAGGAAAACGACAAGGATTACGTCGATGTTTATGACGGAGACGTGTACGACTCGCAGTACAGAATAGGAAGGTACTCCGGGACAGAAATACCGGGCATTATCCAGTCAACCGCCTCCAGCCTCCTCCTGGTATTCTTTTCCGACGACAGCACAACGGCGCGAGGGTTCTACGCCAAGTACAGCACCATGCAAGGTCAAACATCGTACGGACAGTGTGGTGGCGATCACTACACAGACATGGGGTCTTTCACCTCCCCGTCGTACCCTTCGGATTACCCTATGCATAGGGAATGTTATTATCTCATCTCCCTGGCAACGGGGAGCACTATAAGAGTAAGATTTTTGTATTTCAGTGCCATAAATCACGGCAAGCGTACGCGTATAGAGTTTATGCTCAGGAATTCAGAAACAGTCAATGAGGAGAAAGTAAACGATAAAATTAATTTTAAGATCATGACAGGACAACCTGCGATAATCACCAACGCTAATTTTTCATATGTGCTAGCTTTGGTTCCGGAAAAGCCATTTTCACTGTTCATAACTCACTCGATTTTTTACAAAACGCACAAAAATAGAGGCTGAATTTGCAGTTTAAGGCTTCATCAACTTAATGTATTTTGAATCATGGGAAAGCGCCAAGCTTGGCGCTTTCATCACGTACTATAGCGGGGACCATCTTCTGATCGCTCATTGTCATTCACGTTCACGCCAGCCTGGGTAAACTTTCCCTTTAAAATAGATAGATTTTATGGCTTTATTAGCCTTTTCCAATTTTCATTTCTGCAAGTCAATTTTCTGTTTATCAAACCCATGTCAAGTGTTTTCCTGGTTAATCCGTACGATGTGTGAACATATGTCTAATATCTATCACAATATATGAGAGAGAGAGAGAGAGAGAGAGAGAGAGAGAGAGAGAGAGAGAGAGAGAGAGAGAGAGAGAGAGAGAGAGAGAGAGAGAGAGAGAGAGAGAGATCGTATTTTGATTAACGACTTAGTAAATTTGAAATTCTCTGTCTGTTTCAAGCTCGAGTTTCTGGAGTTTGCAACCGAAAGTACTTTTGACTACGTTGAGGTGCACGACGGGAGTGATACGCAAGCCACAAGTCTTGGAAAATACAGTGGAACATCTCTACCATCCCCTATCATATCCACGAGTTCCAGTCTCTACATTAAGTTTCGTTCGGACGGAAGTAATCAGCTCCGAGGTTTCTACGCGGTGTACAGCGTTGCGACTTCCAAGACGTATTCTGGTGAGTTAGAAGGGCAGTAACTTCTTCAAGAACTCCCATTTCGTCCATTGCGTCTTCGTATAATCTTATAATTTAGCATAGCGTTACCTGCATAGCGTTACCTGTATTTGAACTAACAACAGTGAACAATAAAAATTGATGATGGTCAACCCAGCGTCAGGAACGCAATATGGTTACAGATTGAGTGACCACGAAGCTAAGGACACCATGCGTACACTGTAGAAGTATATATCAGTGACCATGTAAAATGTAACCTTATAACCTCATGCAAACTTCCGAGAAGCATTTAACCTTGAACGATGTTGACCTACGTGAAGTACATTTGATTTTGTTCCTACTGGTGCTTTACGTTCGTGAACTTCTATTTTGATAAAAAGGTTGTTATCTACTGCTTCAAACTATAAACATGACTGCAAAACACCTATACGAGAACTCTGTCTAAATTCACCCTACTCAACTTTACGCCTCCTTCATGAAACCATATCTTTGGTCAAAATGTTTAAAATCTAGCAGAATACGATACGCATATCATAATCAAAGGAATATATATTATTACTTCGTACTAATTTGTGTTATTATGTATAGCGCTCTGCTTTAGCATCGAGGGCCATATATATTTCTATCTATCTATCTATCTATCTATCTATCTATCTATCTATCTATCTATCTATCTTATATATATATATATATATATATATATATATATATATATATCCAGCACCAAGGATAGTAATACTTAGTTAAACATTTTCAAAGAAAAATTGGTCAATAATATATATATATATATATATATATATATATATATATATATATATATATATATATATATATATATATATATATATATCCAGCACCAAGGATAGTAATACTTAGTTAAACATTTTCAAAGAAAAAATTGGTCAAAATATGAATCCAAAGCACCACTCAAGAACGGGTGATATTTTTTGGCAAGTAAATGCCAAAAGGTACAGTTAATGGGGTTTTAATGACAAACATGTACTAACACCCTACTTGACCCGGCATTGACCCAGTATAAAACTACTAGCCAGCCAGGGACGATTTTGAAATAGAATAGCAATTTGCTTCTTTATAGTCTGTGGCGATGACTTAGTCTCAGCATACGGAGGCACCATTCAGTCACACGAATCATATCCTAGTTACTACGACGTCAATCTGCAATGTTCGCTGATAATCCCCATCCAACACTCATTTAACCAAATCTACCTGAGGTTCACCGACATAGATTTATTCTATGCACACTCTGAAGGTAGGCTGCGATATCATATGATTTTTTTATCAAAGTGTTTACATCAAATTCCACGACATGGTTCATGTATAATGACCGCCACCGTTGTAAAGTGCTCATCGACTTTATAAATGCTTCTGTGTATGACGATTAATTCTCTAGAGACAAGCTGGAGGGCTTCATACGCTAAACACAACACTGCTTGTCGGACAACTTTGACAACATTTTGCCAAATCAAGTGCTATCACAGAAAATGTAAATCAGAAAGAGTCCAGTAGCAACTTAGATACTGATCATCTTTGATGTGCTCTTTGTACAAAACTTGAACGCACAGGATTCGATCGCACTGCTGGGTTGCGGTGACATGATGACCTTCTTCTCATGAATTCTTTAACATTGACCACTTTTCCTTTCAAGTTCAAGACTAAATCGTTTGCTCAGACTTTCCGTACAGAAATTTTAAACGTCCTTTGTGAAATGAAGAATAAAAATCAGGGTCACTGTGCAAAATGTGGTCTAGAGTAACAAACTAGTCAACAATTACCGCCACTTGAAATTCTAAATGGCCACCATATATCTCTGTTTTTACTCAGTGAAAAAAAATGTGATAATCAATGAAAATTTTATTTACTTAATGTGCTTCAAACTGAGCTCAAACAAGTGGGAGACAAAAAATACTGTAAAAGTTTGAGCGTAGACAGTATTTTTCGTCCTCAATTGTTCTTGGTTTGAGTCGGAGGCGTTTGCATATTGTTTCCCCTCAAGTTGCCATAATTTCTATTCCGATGTTAAGGTAGTATGCGCCTCGAAAGTGAAAGACTTGCTCAAAATTTCCTCAAGGCATTGTTCAACCATTATCTGTCAAAATCAAAAGTATATAGAAAAATAGAGGGTAACCGTGCAAATTTTGGTACAGTAACTATAGAGAAACAAATTACCCTAGATGTACCGATATTTCAAATTTAAAATGGCCGCCATCCCCGTGCTTACTCTTCCAAGTTTCGAAAAACTAAGAAGATAAAAAAAATTGTACGCAAATAGCTTTAAAATGAGTCCCCACAAGTTGTGGTTTAGAAAAGAATTGTAAAAGTTTGAGGATTTGAATATACGTCCCCAAGGCGCATTCTACACTTCGTCTACTCTTAGATATAACGTCAATTTCAATAGCCCGTACCTGGGCAAATATCACTTGCACCTGGTATTGTTGCAGACTGTAGTGGGTCTGACGTCATCACAGTGACAGACAGCACTGGGACCGTGTCTGAGACTATCTGTGACAACGACTACCTACCCAGCATCGAGACTCTGGCCGACCTCCCCAGCCTAAACGTGACTTTTGAGAGCACTGGAAGTCACTCAACCTCTTACAAGGGATTCAGCGCCGTATTTGCCCTCTATTACATTCCGAGTGGTAAGTTGCACATATGTTCTAAGTTCTGTTTTCACTCTCTCGTATGATATTCGTTATATTTCTGTTTTTGTTTAGCAGGCCTTATACGTTTGCGATGGCTCATTCCGTCCCTCCCTCCCCTCTCACTTCTCTACCTCTCTCCCTTACTTTGAAATTCTTAGTGCTCTCCAGTCTTTTCAATCTCTCTACTCCGGTCCTGTCCTTCGTATTATGAGCATTTGGCAAAAATTTAGCGTACACTCTTTCGTTTTGATTGGGAATCGAGTGCTGATGTGTTCACTGTAAAGACGTTATACAAAGAGCAAAATGCGCACAATATTGAAACCCCTAAGGATTTTTCAAGGCCTATATTTCCCTGCGAGTGAATAACATGCAAAATAATACAGTCACCCAAGCTTACAATCTGCAGTCAGTAAAATTTTCTGGTTTGATCTCTGTACTTTTATATATCAATGGAACAAATTTATTGTTCAGCTGATAGCAAATAGTCTCGTTTGTACATTCGCCACACAGTGACGACCGGTCCCTCTGATACGAGTGTACGTAACAACGGGTATTCACTGATGAGTGAAGTCTAAGGCTATTACGAAAGAAGCATCTGTTGTATTTATCAATACCGTGGTGTAGTGAACGTTTCATGTCTATTTTTTCTGCACAGGACCGTGTCACGAAAACGACTTCGCCTGCTCCAGCGGAAGGTGTATCTCCAATGGCCTGCGATGCGACGGCACCAACCACTGCTCCGACAACTCCGACGAAGAGAACTGCTCCGATTCAGAGTCAGGTGCGTGCACGACGGCGTTCTCCAACGATGATGCAGTGAGATACCCATGTGATGTTATCCACATTAGTCGTGCGTTACTCGGTTTGTGCGAATGAGAACCCGACACTAAAACCATCGATAAATCATGTGTTATTTTGGTCTCGGATTTATGAGTCATGAACCTGCTCACTCATTAACCGTCATGATTGGAAACATTAATTATTTATCTTCCTTAATCAATGCCTGTTCACGTTACAAAAGACTTTCGCCTTTGCGGTGATAGGCAACGGGGATAAGTGAAATCACACTGGGGTCGAACTCTGACCAGAGAGAGATTCATTCTCACATATTTTATCACCACTTTGGAAGAATACGTTTACTGATTCTAGATTCCCTCTCACATTTACCTGTTTTTCTTTTTGACATCATTGAACTTTTGCAAACTCAAAATTTATTTTTCTTCTCCTTTACAAGTCGTGCTAGGTAAACTTTACTCGCGCTTAAATTGATACAATATCGACCTCTATGAAATTGGATGGGCAACCTATGAAGTTGTCGATTTTTTTGTAAGTAACGACCGAGTTAACAAGTAACACAAGAAGTTTTGATAGCAGATTGATAATGGCTAGCGTAAATATTTTGCATTGAATTTGCTCGTGATTAGAGTTTTATCGCACGAATTTATGACTTTCAAAAAGATACGCGGATAAAATTATTTTGTTAGGGTCTAGTTGTCTTCTAAAGTAACCTGGCATCCTAATTCTGCATTATGCTGAGCCGAAAGTTTATTGGTCTTGCTCATAACTACAAGTCACTTCTACTTTCTGCGCGATGTGCTTCTTTTAATCTTCGCTAGTCAGCTGGCAAATTTCCAACATATATTTGACATATAACTGTCATGGTTCGATTTCTTGGGATTTCCGCATTTATTCGAAAAACTGAAATGCTGTAACACTCTGGCTGCGAATGACACCGCTATCATCTCTCTGTGATAAGCGACAGTAACTGTTAACTTTCGAAAGCATAATTGCAGACCCAGTATCAAGTATTAACTTAGCCTTCCAAATACAACGCCCTGTTTACAGTATGTGGTATTTTTTGACAAATGAACTCTAGCTTGAACTTGAATTCAAGAGTCATCAATGCCGTTGGAAGTCATACACATCATGCACATGCAGGCTGTGTCGACAGGCCGACCAGAAGGCATTTAAACATGATTTTGTGAATAGAACAAGGACAAAAATAAAGTAGTTTATCACCATCATCTGGACCCGGCGAGTTTTTGAATATTTATAATTGATTAATTGATTTTCTAGATACCCCTGACATAATCTTGATTGCTGGGTTAGCCTTCGGTGGCGTGGTGCTGTTGCTTATCATCATAGTACTGGTGGCATATTGTTGTTGCTGCAAGGAACCGACGTCCAGCGCCCCAGCGCCCTCATCGACCAATAAGCCGTCCGGGAGCGGTTTTAATGCCGCGTCGGGGTAAGTCATGATCAGCGAGTTTGTCAGATAGCAATGTGTCCAGGGCAAGCAGCTTCTCACATCCGTATAACACCTGTTTCTGTCAAAAATAGAAATTTTGTGTCCCCATTACGTGGACATGACTTCACGGCGTATAGAAAAACTCCATATATTCAGGGGGACTTTTAAGAAACATTCCGACGTGCGTTCATTTTCATCACATGACAAACTCTTTTTCTCAGGGCAGTCAATTTTAGTCACTGGATACTTATAAGCAGGCGAGAGTGAGGCGTCGTTGTCCTCCCTGCGTTTTGTTCGAAGTTGTGAAATACCAAGTGGATTAGTAAAACCATTCTGTTCAAAAAACGAAAACGCTAGAATACTGCAGCTTTTCAAAAGACTTGCAAGTTTTTTCAGGCAACGCTTGGCAAATAAAACGTTCAGTGGCGGACATCCATAGAAATTTACAGCACGGAAGTCAGTGATCTTCTGCTGTTTGCACGTGGAGTCGGGTAGACGGTTATGAAAATTGCTAACGCGTGTGGTTTGCATAACCATCATGAAAAACAGCAGGCTTTTAATTTATTTCCTCTTCCCACACAGACCGGTGGATCCAACCAGACAGTTTGTCAGCTATGAGAACGCAACGAACAAACAACTTGTCAGCTATGAGAACAAGGCGGACACCACTGCCCTATTTAAGTCACCAGGAATGCATAATAATGCTTACGCTGGCTACTACGATGCTGCATATCCCGTACCAGTAGACTGACCTTTAACCTCTGTGGCCTATACATTACTTTCACTGGCACGGATATCGATATACATGCAGTTTTACAAAAGAAGACCACATCGGGACACGTGTCATGAGAAAATTTTTCGTTTGTTTTAGCTTCAGCAATGTATTTTTTATTGTGTGCTGACCTACTTGAATTTGTTAGCCTTTTCAATTTTGTCTTTTTGTTTTTAAGATTTCATTCTGCACTCTGAACTGTCAACACGGAAGAAAGAAGTGTGATGATAGATTGACAGAGTTAAACAAGTTTCAGATTTTAAGCAGTTTGTTCTTGCAAACGGTTCCCATGTCGAATGTCATAAGCAGGTGACGGACGATTTACAATTGCTCGTTCAAGTAAAACAAAAGTGTATTTTTACTGACACGACATAACGCTATTTCATTGAATGTTTAATGTTTAATATATTTCTATAGCGCTTTTTTTAATAAAATATTCAAAAGCGTTTTACACAAGTAAAACAATAAAAAGTATGCATTCAATAAAAATACAAAACAAGATTTAAACAAAAATCTTCTAAAATGTCCAATAATATTAAAAGTATTCAGTGCAGTTGATAAAATTGTTTAAAAAGAAATGTTTTTAATTTTGATTTAAAAGCCTTAGGTTGAATTTCTGTTATGCACTTTAATGCAAGTGGGAGTGAGTTCCATAACCTTGGACCACAAACTGTAAATGCTCGATCATTATACTTGTTGAAAGATATTGGTACTAATACAAGATTCATACCGGAATTTATCTGCAGATTATACCTATTAACGCCGACTCTTTCTACCAAGTAACAAATGTACTGTGGTGCCATATCATTTAGAGCCTTAAAGACCTGCAAGATAATTGAAATTAACCCTGGCCTTTACTTGAAGCCAGTGTAGTTGGATCAGTGAGTCAGTTACACCATCATACTTTCTCAGATGCATTACCACTCTTGCTGCGTCATTTTGAACACGTTGTAATTTATTAAAATGCTGATTTGGCATGCTGTATAAGATTGAATTGGCGTAGTCGAGGTGGGAGCTAATGAGAGCGTGAACAAGAATTTCAGTAGTGTCTTGATTCAAATAATGACGAATACGTCGGAGGTTGTATAAGCTGTGACTCGCTTTTTTACAAATCTGGTTGACATGGTGCTCCATTGACAAGGTCGAATCAAGATACTCTCCTAAATTACGAACCTTGTTAACAATTTTAATTCTGTCATTACCAATTTGAACATAGTCACAAGTTAATTTTGCGAGCTGTTGTTTGGTACCAAAAATCACAACTTCTGTTTTGTCATCATTAAGTTTCAACCTATGTTCCAACATCCAATTTTAATTTGAATATCACAAACACAGTTTTGTACACATTCAAGTGCTGTGGTTTCATCATGATCGGTGCAAACACTTTCAACAGATGTGTATCGTCGCCATAACCATGACTGTATAATAAATGTTTGTTTTTGACGTGGAACAATGTACTTGAATGAGCTGTAAACAGAATTGGTCCAAGGCCCATTTCTACCTATTCTATTTTTACTTCAACATACATCCATTTAATCGAGCTAATGTTTTCACATTACTGTTCCGTGGATCAAACAATCCAAAATATCATGTAGTAAGGTACGTTCCCGATCTACTTACCATATTTTTAGAAGTCACAGAAACAAGCGTCTACAGTATCTTTTATTTGCTTTTCTTCAGTGTAACCCCGACATATGTTACTAGTAAAATGTTAACTTTACCTGTGAAATTTCTGTTGTGAGATTGCTGATTCGGTGCTTGTGTCTGTTGTTGTTATCTTTTAAGTTCAAATTTGAAAATGAAAGACTTAAAATTTCTGAAAGTAAAGTTTAAACCATCTCCTTTCAAAAGCAAGAATAACAATCAGGGGGTCAACGTGCAAAATTAAGCATCGGAGAAACAAATTAGCCAATAGTCCAGATTTCGAACCTCGTCACAAAACTAGCTATGGTTGCTATTGTACATGCAGTAATATATAATATTTAATTTCTGCTTTGTATTAATATATGTTATACTCCTAGGAAATGTTGAAAGGTTTAGAACTGATGAAATTCAATCTACCCATGCCTAGGGCCATGGCTGCAAGACAGCAAAACGTGCCTGAAAATTGCGAAATCCTGTTTGCTGATTTGAATAAGGTTGGGGTTGTAGTTTGCGATGTCAAATGAACTTTGGTGTATACCTGGCATTCATTGAAAGTACATAATAATACGAGTGGTCACACGCCAGATCGATATTTTTTTCACTCCACAGTAGATGGAAATTAATGAGTATAATGTTCGAATCGATTTAAATTAAGTAAACAAAACAAAGTGAAAAAACCCCAAATAAATGCAATCACAACTACAGCGCAAGACCAGAAAGTAGTAACAGCAAAAAGAGGCCCGTTGTCGAAATGGACCGTATTTGATGTCAAAGAATAACCAAACTTCAGTGAAATATGGCAGTTTGTTTCCTTATTCATTGACTACAACAATGGCACATCTTGCAACTATAAGACTTTTAAGGAGCAGAACATATATCTTTTAATCTTGCTATGGTAACCATAATGATACTTTCTTGTCATGGTTTGATAGCTAAGATGGCCATTGGTGACTGAGGAGAGAAGTTCAGGTCATCAAGTGGTACGCTTAAATTGCCGTCTGATCCATACGACTATCCCAACTATGCCGGTTGTTATTATAGCATAACCATGACGCAAGGCTACACAATAGTTGTAAGATACCAGGTAAACAACAAAAGAATCTGCAAAATTTTTCTTCAGGGGAGAACAATAAATGATGTACACTGTCAGATAAACAAGAAACTACATGTATGACTGCAAATAAATTTAAGAATTGCAATAAATATGGCGTACAGTTATAACATACTGACAAAGACTATACAGTGTTTGACAATGCAAAGCCCATGTGACTTAGCGTTCGTCGCATTGAATGGGAACAGGTATAATCCCCGCCGGTCATCCACCCTGTCGTACAGAATCATATTGTCGGTTAGGCTAGTTCAATGCATTTCCATCTTCCTGTTTATTTTTTAATAAAATTCTGTCCTTCTTTTGACAGTAAAATTTACTGCAAATTGATTTGTAGTCATTTTGTGCTGCCCAAGTTTGTCGCTATCATAGGGGATGCACAAACTGTCCGTCTCCAGGGACAGGGGCGGGGGTAGTCGTGCCTTGGGTTCAGCACAAGGTTCTCCTTGCTATGGTTTATTTTATTTTAATACATTGGACTATGATATGTATTGCCAATAATGAATAATGCCAACCTTTAATGTCTTGCATGATAGCACTGGTTTTGTAATAATTTCCTTCTCTCCTTCGCTGTGTCACGTATTACTTTTCTTACTATCCTTTTTCTTTTTCGTTTTTCTATTCAACTTGCTGTTTTGTGAATAAAGGATTTTTTTAAAAATGTCTTTATACCTTTAATAGGAATAGCTGTTGATGTGTAAAACTTTGTGCTGATTGTCTCTTTATCCTCTTGCGACCAACATTTTGGTAGTATGCGCCTCGAAAGTAAAAGACCTAAACTTTTGCTTAAACTTTCCTGAATGAAGCTTTCAACCATTCTCTTAAAAAATCAACAATAAAAATCGGGGGTCACCGTGCAAAGTTTGGAACAAATTTGTATAGAAAATAGAGAACAAATTACCTAACATTTTGCGATATGATATTTGGAAATCAAAATGACCGCAATTCCTGTGATAACTCCATTGGGGAAAATCAAATTTTGGATTTTCGAAAAACTACGCCCGGCGCTGAAAGTTTTTCTTTGTCCTAGAACTTTAAAATGAGTCCCCACAAGTGGTAGATCAAAAAAGAATTGTAGAAATTTGAGATACCGACTATCTGTCCGTTGGGCGCATTCTACCTTAAAGAGGCACTCCCACTTGGTAACATTTTTAAAACACATTCTTTTAATGCCAACGGTCGATATTTGACGTGGCGACTCCGCGCGGATCGCGAGATATCGATAAAAACATGTCATTTCCCGAGCGTATTTTTCACATCCCGAAGTTTTACGATCGTTTCTGGTTATGACCCGAAATCCCCCGAAAGTGTGTCGTTGTGCTGATTGACGATATTCTAAGAAGTCCAAAAACGTTCGAATGACGCAATTAATTTACCTCCTACTGCGGTGACTTTATATACATCATTATCAATGCCTTTGGGCTCTGGTAATTCTTTTATAAAACTTCTCCTTAGTTTTTGTCGTTTTCATTATTCTCAATCAGATGTATTAAATTTTCAAACAATACCACATAGATATCAGTTTTTACGTGTAAAATATTAGTTGCCTCTGATGACTACATTTTGTCGTCTGCCATACAGTTACGCGTGGTTCGATACATCGCGGCCGCCGCGTGTGGTATGCGCGCATACCACGCGGCGGCCACTATACATGTATCAACCGCACCTATCTGTGCTAGTCACCTATGCGAATTCTGGTGGAATCAGCAAAATTTGTTTTTCGTTTTTTTTGCCAAGTCAGTAGGACTCGGCTTTCAACCATGGGACATGCCCGCTCACCGACGCGAGTGGTACTGCTGTGGCGTACAGCAGCGTCAGCGTAGACTCGTACTCCATAGCTTAGTTGACAGTGGCCCCAGTGCCGAACGTTCTATGTCCGGAAGCTGAATTCAGGTGGGCCACCGGAATTCAAACTTTAACTTTTTTGAGGACATGTTTTTATCGATATCTCGCGATCCGCGCGCAGTCGCCATGTCAAATATCGACCGTTGGCATTAAAAAAATGTGTTTTAAAAATGTTACCAAGTGGGAGTGCCTCTTTAAATAGCAGGTTTTGTACGCCCTCGACAGCTAACTTTAATATGTATTACCCTTGCTACATTGTACACCGTAACAATACAAAACAGGTATATCGTAAGTTCGCCGTTGAGGGCTTAATCAAGAAGAAATGTACGCATTCTATGTTTGAAACATAGTTTTACGTTTACGTATTCTTAAATGAATAAATATATACATCGTAACATATTAAAACGCGAAAAATCACCATAAATGGTATTCTAAAGTCGTGGGAATTGATTTCTTAACAAAGTTAACCGTATCTACTGAAATGACGGTACACGTATGTATGTATGTATGTATGTATGTATGTATGTATGTATGTATGTATGTATGTATGTATGTATGTATGTATGTATGTATGTATGTATGTATGTATGTATGTACTGTATATATATATATATATATATATATATATATATATATATATATATATATATATAATATATATATATATATATATATATATCATTCATTCATTATTTAAATGTTCAACATCCCCGAGATAGCGGTGTCAGCCTTTAAGAATTTGATCTTGAAAGTAGGACGTGCATTCCAAGCAGGTCGAAGCGACTTTCGACATATCACTTCACAGCTACCGTCTTGGCTAACACACACACACCGATGCTAAATACTACATGATGTCAAAAACTACACAGTGTTTGACAATGTCGAGCCAATGTAAATGAAAGACTCAGCGTTCGTGCATTGAATGGGATATGGTGTTCGTGACTCCCTTCCGGTCACCCATTCCTTCTCACAATGTCTTTTGTCGGCAGCGCTGTGACGTAAGTATACTGTGAAGGTTTCTCTAATTGTACTTATTTTTTCGTTGATGGATCAGAGCAGTAAAGTGTGGTTATGTTCTCCCCTTTATCTGGTGGACGATTTGGTTCTCCTGTTACAGTACTGAAAAATAATTTGAAATTATTACTCAATCCACAGAGTTGGAAGCTTTTTCGCCGTGACTATTTTGGACATGCATCTGATTTTAATTGAACGTTGCCATGGCGTGCGAACCTCGTTTTGTTGCTACGGAACATTTTGACCGCCATTTTAATTGTGACGTCATTCTACTAGCTACAAATCATCAAACTCTTTTAAATAGTTGAGGATTGTTCTATTCGTTTTCTCTTTGACTTCACATGTTAATTTGACGCCCTACTGAATTGTGCTTTATTGTGCATATAATTCTATACAATTTGTTCTACTCCTACAACAAACCACGTCGACTCAATCTCTGTCATGCGCGGATGAAGTACGAACATTATTTATTTGCGAGTGAGTGGGGTTATCATATGGTGACGGCCAGCTGACCTCATTTGTCTTACAGCTAAACAAAGATTTTGACAGTTTTCTGAAAGGCGATTTTGAATTAATACAACTCAGCTTGGCACTCCTTTACTAGGGATGGTATACACATCGTTGAAATTAGACAAAGCGTCGCTATCTTCAGGACAGATATCGTCTACCTCGACATGTTGACTGTACGCAGAACTCGGTGAAAGATTACAATATTTAATAGAAGAAAAGTTTTTTCAACTCAGTTTAATGTTTTGCTTGGAAGCGACTGAAAAATTATTCAAAATCAACAGGTGGTGCTTCCTCATAGATGATTCATTTGGAGACGAAGAGGTAAGAATGTAAATGCTAACAAATTATGTTACTATCTGCCAACCAATCACGTCTGAAGTAATCCAATAACTAAGTAAAATTTGTCGGACTACTGTAACAGCTTTCCAACAATCTTCTCAATCAAACAAATGTTTCATGCAGGTTACAAGATTAAAAATTTGACTGCGTAGAGTTTGGTTTCTCTGGCTTAATATCTATCCGAAGTTTTTTTTGAGCCGTCAGCAGAATATATTGTCGACTTACAAAGATAGGTTGAAATTATTTACACATACGTCAGTGAGCAGTGTGACATTGTCACGTCACTGGCAACCACAGACTCATAGGGTGGCATACCGCCGTTTGTCGGAGTGTGGCCCTTGTCTACAGCTCATTGGGAGCCCTGAAATAAAAGATTATCTTCTTTTTACATTCATAAAATGTAGACTAATAAGGTTCACGCACGCTGAAATTACACAGCCAGACGCCACTGTTACTCTGTGTCAAATCAGTTTATAGTCTATATTTACCCTTTGTGAAGAAGAACGTAACGGTACTGTTTGATCGTCTCCATGGACGATGACCTGGCTTTAGCCGTAATTTCAAGTAAAAGCTTGCTACTATAACGGTTGTCCTTCGTTCAACAAAACGCCATTTTCTCTGAATGAATGAAACGATTCGTTGAGTTCAGGCAAAGCATGTTCTAACATTAACGGAAACGTCTTATAATATCGGATAAAATGGAAAACACTGTGACACTATAAGAACGAAACCAAAAGAGCAGCACGCAAAGAATAAAACAAGAAAACATGTGTAGGGCGTCGAAGCAAATGCGTCAGTGTTTTCGCTTTAAATTATTTGAATGCATCCGACTAGATATGGTTATTGTATAACGTTATTCAACCGAACGGATCGTGGCAAATTTGAATACAAAAGAATCGTTTTGTTGTCAAGTTGAGGATAGGCAATGATGCGTCTATATTCCGTTTCGAGAGCAGAAAGAAAGCGGAGTCAAATATATATTTCTGTAAAGTCACCTCAAACGAATTTAACAACCAACAATTCATATTGTCAGCATCTTGATTTCGATGTGATAGTGTATCGGAAAATATGGTACCTAATGTTCTCACTGTTAATATAATAAATGCTGTGACATTCAAAATTTGACAGTTTGTTATTTGGAATTCCATAGTTTCACATGTATGCCATCACAATAAGCTTACAAAAGCCTATCCGGTAAGTCTCCGCTGACGCACACGCGGTAGTTGCAGGGTTTCGCCGCTCTACTTTTCAGGATAATGCGTACATTCCCTTCGACCTTCTTCGTTTAGGAATTGCTTGAATTGAATTTCACTCAGAGGTGCGTGTCATATTCTGAACATGTTACAGCTTATTACAACTCGAATTGCACCCTGGCTAATCGTCTTGAATGTTCTTCTATAATTTTATTCCCTAACCTGGTATTATCTTTAGAGATACAATGCATAAAGTTGAAGAAAAAACAAAACATAAATTTATAAGCAGAAACTTATTGTCTTGCTTTTTTCCCACGAAGCAGAGTATAGCATTCGAACTCGTTTGGCTTGCATTTCAATTTCTGCACAAATATTTTTGAAGTAAACCTTAGGAATAGAATATGAGACTCATAAAATATATGCATTAAAGCCTACATAACTTACAAGTATTTGAATTTGCTAATTAATAGTTTAGAACTTACAGTAATGAAATGATGCTCTTTATTCCAGTTAACTTTAAACTTACTGATCACCAACAAGGAATTCGAACAGGACTAATTCACAGAAGGATGAGCGGAGCATGGCGTTTGACAGTTCTGGCAGCCGTGGTTTGGTTATCGCAGCCGTTGATTGCAGAGTATGACTCGTCAGAAGTAGACGGGAAACGACATAGCAGCAGAGGTAATGTATGGCCTGTCAAATCCACGTCAACTGTCGACATGTTTGCTCATACAGTCGTTGTTAGGATTTCATGATCTGTTTACTCGATGATGTATGAGACAGCTTGCCCATCCTTCAATCGTCGTCGTTTACACAAAATATCACGCTCAGTATAACTGAAGGCACGACTTATTTGGCAATATTTTCCAACTAAGTTTTGGAAGATGCCTTCCGGCAGTGACCAACATCAGAGCCTGGGGCTCGTATTGTCGACCGCGGGCCATTCGGGTACTTGCTGGTTCTTACGTCATTTTTGCGTCACAGCAAAGTGAAAAAAAAAATCTAAGTTCGGATTTTTCAACCAACAATATTCATTGTTTCAACATACATAAATGACATAACTTTTACTGCTACTTTTTCACATAATTTCTGCATCATTCGCTCTTCTGTATCGTCTGATCTCGCATTTACCTCGCTCACGTGCGTTTCATCTACTAACGTCACTTGGCGGTCAATAACTTGCAGGTATTGTTATCTTTGCAATTGTATTTTGGACTTGCTTACTTGTTATTCAGAGACACAAAACATACCTGGACTGTAGAGGGGCCGTGGTATAACTAATTTCAAAATTGCCTTTGTTTTCCCATAGAGCTAAGGGCCCTGGGTGACTGTGGCGGGTTTACACCGACACGTCCGGGGAACTGGCGTCTCCCAACTATCCCAGTTACTATGGCAACAACCAGCATTGCATGTATAGTATAAGTGTACCCTTGGATGTGTTCATAGTGGTAGGCCTTTTTATGAATATTGTTCACACACAGTTCAAACGGCAGCATTATGAGGGCAACGTTATAAGGGGATGTTTAAATACCTGACGAAATTGCATCTGTAGTGTGGTCCATTAGAATTTATACACAACAGCTACGTTCAAAAAGGTATTTTGATATGTAGCATCCCTCCAATGGCCACTACGAATTGAGTATAGGTTTGTAAATTAATAGTCTTCAAAAATCATTCTTGTTTCTATACACAACTCGTTTCTAACTGCTATTGATCCGGTACGTGACGGTTTTTTAACTGGCAGTAACTGCAATCAAACCATATAAACTAATTTGGCTTCAAAACGACCATAAGATATAGCATTGATCTTATCAGAATGTAAATTGCCGATTGAGACTTTGACTGATGTGTAAAAGCAAAACAAAAACAAGAAACAAACAAAATGACAAAGCGATTCCCAAACATTGTTACCCTCTAAACCCTGCTTGTGTATTGTCAAATAATTCCAATATGACCCACAGTACACTATTTTATTTATTCTATTTGCAATTTTCCTGAACCAAATGAAAGAAATAACAAACAAACAGACAATCTATTGTTTGTCTTAAAACATTCGCCCGGGAATTAACTTTTCGCATTTTTATTTTACCATTGCACGTGGAGCTTCAATTTCATACGTTCGACCTCGAGGCTAACAACATGGATTACGTCGATGTTTATGACGGAGACGTGTACGACTCGCAGTACAGAATAGGAAGGTACTCCGGGGCAGAAATACCGGGCATTATACAGTCAAGCGCCTCCAGCCTCCTCCTGGTATTCGTTTCCGACTTCAGCACAACGGCGCGAGGGTTCTACGCCAAGTACAGCAGCATGAAAGGTCACACCTCGTACGGCATGTGTTTTGGCGATCACTTCACAGACATGGGGTCTTTCACCTCCCCGTTGTACCCTTCGAATTATCCTATGCATATGAACTGCTTTTATCTCATCTCCCTGGCAACGGGAAGCACAATACGAGTAAGATTTTTGTATTTCAGTGCCATAAATCACGGCAAACGTAGAGTATACGTTCGGAATTCAGAAATAGTCAATGATACGTACAAACCTTTTGTCTAAAAAACTTAACGCGAAAATGAGGTGAAAATAAACGGTGAACTTAATATTAAGATGAGAGGACAACATGCAATAATAAACAGGACTGAGTGACTACATTGGCCTTTTCAAAGTCGCCAAAGAGTTTTTATGTCATGTTCTTACAAGTCAATTTATTCTGTTCATGAGAGAGAGGAGAGAGAGAGAGAGAGAGAGGAGAGAGAGAGAGAGAGAGAGAGAGAGAGAGAGAGAGAGAGATGGACATACAATCTGATCGTATTTTGATTAACGACTCAGTAAATTTAAAATTCTCTATCTGTTTCAAGCTCGAGTTTCTGGAGTTTGCAACCGAAAACAGTTTTGACTACGTCGAGGTGTATAACGGAAGCGATACGCAAGCCACAAGTCTTGGCAGGTACAGTGGAACAAATCTACCATCCCCGATCACATCCACGGGTTCCAGTCTCTACGTTAAGTTTCGTTCGGACGGGAGCACACAGCTTCGAGGTTTCTACGCGATATACAGCGTTGCGTCCTCCAAGACGTATTCTGGTAAGTTAAAAGGACAGTAATAGATGAACGTGCATTTCGTCTATTGCGTCTTTGTACAAGCTCCTCTATCCATATGTAGTGCTGACCAGCCAGAGACGATTTTGAATTACTAAATATTGTTTTTCTTTAGTCTGTGGCGATGACTTAGTCTCAGCACAAGGTGGCGCTATTCAATCACACGAATCATATCCCAGCTACTACGGCGTCAATCTGCAATGTTCGCTGATCATCCCTATCCAACACTCATTCAACCAAATCTACCTGAGGTTCACCGACATAGATCTATTCTACGCAAACTCTGAAGGTACGTTTGTTTAACAAATAATTCCGAATTACCCTACTTAGTTTATATAATGACCGGCACCCTGTAAAGTAAATTGCTCATCGACTTCATAAATCCTCAATTGTGATTGTGTAGACGATTAAGTGTAGACATGTGGCCTGCATAGGCTAACGACGACACTGCTTGGTCGCGGCAGTCTTTTACAATGTTTTGCGAAATCAAGTTCGCTCAAAGCAAATGCAAATCAGAAGCAGTCTCCATTAGCAACTCGCATGCAGCCTACGTATTAAATATCTGCGTTTTGGGCGCTCCTTGTACAATGCACAGGATTTTGATCGCATCGTCGTCGACCGGATGCCTCGACATTATCATGACGTCCTTCATATTTTTTCGTTAAAATTGACCACGTTTTCTTTCTAAAGACTCAATCTTTTGATCAAACTTATTTTCATATTTTAAACTATTCCTTTTCAAAATCAAGAACGAAAATCAGGGGTCAAACATGCAATATTTGGTTCTGGAGTAACAACAAACTAGCCAACATTTATACCCACAATTAAAATTAACTAAGGCCACAACCCCGTTTGTGTCTCTATGGGTAAAAATGAAAACAAAATGCAATTTTCACAAAAATAGCGGAACGAAAACTTTATTTACCTCAAGAGCTTCAAAATTAGCCCCCCTCCCACAAGTCAGTGTTAGATTCAGCGAAGGCTGTGAAAGTTTGAGCATAGACAGTATTATCGCCCTCTGCCATCTATGGTTATATCTGTCCCCGATCAATTATATTCTGATATACAATCCCTGCCAAACACTTGGGTGCACCTAACTGCCATTTCGACAGTTCGTACCCGAGCAAATCTTTATTACACCTGCAGACTGTAGTGGCTCTGACGTAATCACTGTGACAGACAGCACTGGGACTGTGTCTGAGACTATCTGTGACAACGACTACCTACCCAGCATCGAGACTCTGGCCGACCTCCCCAGCCTAAACGTAACTTTTGAGAGCACTGGAAGTCACTCAACCTCTTACAAGGGATTCAGCGCCGTATTTGCCCTCTATTACATCCCGAGTGGTAAGTTGCACGTAAGTTGTTAGTTCTGTTTTCACTAGCTCGTGTGAAATTATCTCCTGTAATTTTTTCTCCGGGCTTGCTTTACTTTGCTTTGCTTTTTCTTTACTTTCGCGATGGCTCACTCGACCCCTCTGTCCTCCCTCTCCTCTACCCTCTCCCTAATGACTCTGAAATTTTTAGTGTGTTTCTTTTGTTTTCTGTCTCTCTACTCCAGTCTTTCGTCTTCCTAGCATTTTGGCAAGAATTTAGCGTACACTCTTCTGTTTTGACGGGGACAGGAGGAGTGATGTGTTTACTCTAAAGTCATTATAAATAAAGAAAAATCGCGCTCAAAACCAAATTGAAAATATAGCCGAGAATCTTAAATTGCACGCATCTGAGTTACACGCGAGAAAGCACCTTCACTCCAGCTTACAATCTGCAGTCAATAAAAAATTATGGTTTGATTCTCTGCACTTTTGTCGGATATACGGAACAAATTTGATGTTCAGCTGACTCGCTCTGGTCTTCGCCACGCTGTGACGACCGGTCCTGATGATACGATTGTAACAATGGAACCACCGCTGAGTTGAGGCTATTTTGCGAGAGAATTGCAGCCGCGTTTATCAATGCAGTAGTGTACGGTCGCTGGTGTAAAAACTTCATGTGTCTTTTCTGCACAGGAACGTGTCACGTAAACGACTTCGCCTGCTCTAACGGAAGGTGTATCTCCAATGGCCTGCGATGCGACGGCACAGACCACTGCTCCGACAACTCCGATGAAGAGAACTGCTCCGATTCCGAGTCAGGTGCGTGCACGACGGCTTTCTCCAATGATGAGCCGATACGCATGCGTTAGTCGTGCGGATAGAACAGAGTTCGACGCTCAGACCATTCATGACGCTGATCTGTGACAAAAATTGCGTCTGACGCTAATAAGTGTTATTTTGGTCACGGATTTATGAGTCTTAACCCTGCTCATTCATCAGCCGTCATGGTTGAAAACATGTTTATTTAATTTTGTCCGTTATGTCCGTGCACGTAACATATTACCGTGTCACCTTTGCGGTGATACTGTAGGCAAAGAGGAAAAGTAAGGTAATTAACACTCTGGTCGAAATCTGACCAGAGGGAGACTTGATCACCGTACTTCGGAAGAATAAGTTAAAATTCTCCCTTTCATTTATCTTTGTGTTTTTGTTGTCATCATATTGACTTTCAAAATTATATACAAATAAAACAATTTTGTTGGAGCCTAGAGGTCTACTAAAGTAAATTGGTATCTTTCTGCGACATGCTTAACTTTCGCTGAACAGTAGGTGAATTTCCAACACGATGTAACGCATAACGCTGCCATGGTTGGATTTCTGGCGATTTTCATATTTCATTTACAAAACTGGAAAACAGTAACACTTCCTTAGGTAGCAATAGCATCTTTATATTATTAGCGACAGTAACTGTAACTTTCGAGAAGTATTCATTCCTCCAGGTAAAGATCAATAAGCGCCAAGTATTACCTAGGCGTTTCAAATACAGCGCCCCATTTACAACATGCAGTTTTTGTGTTGAAAAGTGAACTCCAGCCTGGACTCTAATCCAACCGTGACTGTCAAAAACGCCGTTTGAAGTCTCAAACATGATGCATTTGTAGTTGAACTAGAAGGAATAGGATTTAAAAAAATGAACAGAACAAAAAGAATTTATGGTTTATTACTTTCATCTTCAGCTGAATCCGGTGGCATATAAATATTGATTGATTGATTGGTTTTCTAGATAGCCCTGACATAATCTTGATTGTTGGGTTAGCCTTCGGTGGCGTGGTGCTGTTGCTTATCATCATAGTACTGGTGGTATATTGTTGTTGCTGCAAGGAACCGACGTCCACAGCGCCCTCATCGGCAAATAAGCCGCCCGGGAGTGGTTTCAATGCTGCATCGGGGTAAGTCATCAGCGAGTTTGTCAGGTAGCAATGCATCCAGGGCAAGTAACTTTTCACATCGGTGTAACATCTGTTTCTGACAAAAAAAAATCTTTTGTCCCTTTATCCGACATAACTTAACGACCTGTAGCAAAGCTACGCATGTGCAGGGCGATGTTCAAGTTTAATATTCTCTTCATTTTCAAGAACACGTGACAAAGATCGCTTTCTCAGGGTAGCTAATTTTGGTCACTGGCTGTCTTATAAGCAGGCGAGAGACAGGTGTCGTTATCTTCCCTGGGTGTTGTTCGAAGTTGTGAAATATCAAGTGGATCAGTAAAACCATTCTGTTCACATATTTAGTGAAAATGACTAGAACACTGCAGCTTTTCAAAAGACTTAAGTTTTTCCAGGCAACGTTTGGCAAAAAAAAAACGTCCAGTGGCGGACATACATTGAAATTTTACAGCACAGAATTCATCTGAAAGTTAGTGATCTTCTGCTATTTGAACGTGGACTCGAGTAGAAGGCCGTGAAAATTGCCGACACGTATACTTTGCCTAACCATCATGAAAATAGCAAAGACTTTGGCTACCATTCTTTGTCGAATGCAGCTCCAACTCTGTGGTATGTCTTACCAAAAGATATTCGGTTTTCACCATCAGTTACTTCTTTTAAGCCGTCTCTTAAAACATAGCTTTTTAGAAAGCACTGTGACAAAGTTCGCTGGTTTGTTGTTCTTAATTTCTTTTAGCATGTATTGTTGAGTGTCTTTTTCTCAGTGTATTTTTATGATCTTTCAGTGTATTTTATTGTAAAGCGATTTGATATTTTATTGATGGAGATCGCTCTAGAAAAATAAATTATTATTATTATTATTATTATTATAATTATTATTAGTATTATTAAAAGAGTCTTTAAATTTATCTCCTCTTCTCCTACAGACCAGTGGATCCAACCAGACAGTTTGTCAGCTATGAAAACGCGACGAACCCACAGTTTGTAAGCTATGAGAACAAAGCGGACACCACCACGCTATTTCATTCATCGGGAATTCAAAGTAATGCTCATGCTGGCTACTACAATGCTGCTTACCCCGTACCAATAGAATGATCTGTGACCTCTGTAAGATACATCTGGCCTGTACAGTACTTTCATTGGTACGGAAACACATTCGAATCTACAATACAAGGCCACATCGGGACACGTGTCATGAGAAAATTCCTCTTTAAACTTTGTTTTAGCTGTAGCAATGTATTATTTTTACTGTGTGCTGTTATACTTGAATTTTTCGCCCTCACCTGTTCGTTATAAGAGTTCATCCTGCACTCAAAACTAATACCATGATGGCAGAAAGAAGTGCAATGACAGGTTAACCGAGTTAGACAAGTTTCAGATTTAAGAAGTTTGTCCTTACAGGTACGAACGTTGTATAAGCAGGTGACCGACGATCTACAATTTCTCGTTTAAGTAAAACAAATGTGGCAGTGACACCACATAACGCAATTTCAACCTGCTGACTCTGTATTTCAACATACAACCATTCAATCGAGCAGAATTATATATGTACATATATATATATATATAGATATATTTATTACATGCCTCGTATATTGAACGTCGCGCGCTCCATAGGATTCAATGGTAACTCGTCGATGACGTCCTGGGCCGCATAGTCATCATTGGACTGAAAGTGAACCGGAACTATTTTTAACTTGACAACTTTTTTATGTAAAAATGTCGAAATTTCATGTTTTGCACAGGAAATTAGGTTGTGGGAAAATTTTGCAGAAAAAAAAATGATAAACCGCATAACAGTAGTTTAAATATATCATTGTGCCATTCGATGATAAAATCATTCCGTTGTTAACGGATTTTCGTCTAAGATGAAAATAAAGCATTGGATTATCATTTGCCAATGAATCTAAATATTTTGAGTGAAAACTGTGTAAGAGAGGCATGTAATAAAAAAATTATAGCCCAAACATGGGACTATGTACCCTCGGGGCAGGAGACCATTTGCCCTCCTTAAACGTTCATTCATTCACATTCGTAATTTTCAAGTTCATGGCTGAGCCTTTTTCGGCAGTAATGAAAGCTGTTACAGTACTAATCTTGGACTTGCAGTGACTACAATCCTGGCTACAAGACGGAAATGGGTGCCTGAAAATTGTGACCTGTTTGCTGATTTGAATACGGTTGGGCTAGTAGTTTGCGGGGTCATAGGATCTTCGGTACCTGGCACTTATTGAAAGTACACGATGATACGGGTGGTCACACGCCAGATCGATATTTTTTTTTCATTCCACCGTGACAATAGAGGGGAAAGTTGGACGGGGATCGACTGTGCGTCATGGTCGTGTTTTAATAGCACAATCGGTAAACAAAACCTACAAGCTTAGGAGCATTATGATGGAGAGAATTAACTAGGAGACTGGTGGTGCGATTTTGGTAGGTCATCATTTATCATCACGAGCTAGTTTGAGGGGCAATTCATTTTAATTTATTAGAGAACAATGACATCATTTGTAAAGTGCCTTAGGCTTCTGAAATGCAAATTATTTGGCGTTGGGGAGGGTCACTGGTTATGATCAAGGAGAAGAGAAAAGGTCAACACAACAAACAACATAGAATTTTATAAACCTAGCTTATTTCAAAAAAGCATCAGCCCTTCCCCCCTTTATTCTATCCAGACCCTAAGCTTTCTTGAAATTGGTTAAATATTTCTTCAACACGGACTGTCGAAAAGTAATTCAGTGAATGGATTATAATCCCAGAACATTACTCATGGCCTCTTTGTGTGTTAAATATCCTAGATCGAATTCAGTATGACTTAATACCATAGGAATTAATAATCACCCTACATTAAGTTGGAAAGTGTAGCTGTTATCACTGACTTGTTACCATGTGAACCCTAATTATTAAAACGACATGAAAAACACAATTTCGCGTGATGAAATTAAAAAGAGTAATATACAAATGTTAAAATGGACTAGATGTAAGTATATTAATAAAAAAAACACACAAAAACTGCAACTTCATACTCAAGGGTTAATAATCATTGACTGCATATCAAGCTCATTTAAAGAGCATTTAACTCACTTGTTAAATCGTTAGATTGAGCATAAGGTGATATATTTTTGATTTAATGAATTTTAATTTGGTTTGTCACATCGTTGCCCCAGTATCAGCACTGATTCAAAGTAGTTGGATTATCAGGTCTGTGACTTGAAAATCGCTTCATCAGCGAGGCGGATCAGGAGGGCAAACACATATAATATGCTTTGTTTCTTCCAGAACCAGACTTCACAAAGTTTCGCTTTATCCCCAGTCAGGTGTGACGATGTCACGTCGCCATGGAGCCGAAGTGTAAACGTTCGTCATTTCCGTTACGCATAGTTGCCCGTCATTGCGACGAAAGGCGCTTGCAGTAGCTTCTATCAGTCAGCAATTTTGGGAAAAAGTGAGGTAAGACCTTTATACGCTGGCGTGATTTGGTCGCTGTAAATTATTTCGACTACTTAGTTAACCGAGCTCTTACTTCTTTGTCAGCGAGTATTGACCGCAGCCGTGGCGTCATTATCTTATTTTCTCTTGTTTTCTCCTGTGAGAGAACGTCTTACTGGCAATATGATTCATTATGGTAAATACTATGGAGCAGATATCTTAAAATAAGCACATCTCAGATGTGCATATCGGTCCGCCAGTGACCGTCGGTAACGCCGCTGGGTCAACAGCAGACTCTTGTTGTTTTGATATGGAAATCCAAGTAGTTTTCCTCCCGCTTCGTGCACCCCGGCCGCTCCATGCAATGAACCGTACACTAGATCCTAGTCAGCTCAAATAAAATGTCGTTTGTTCCTTTCAGATTCACTAAATCATCGTGATACGACAATTACGCCTGGACATGGCGGCGTCGAAGTACGAGGGGGTACGAGTTCTTGTTGCCATAATCTGCGTCACGTGTTTGACACTTTCGCACGGCAGGGAAGTTGATATCCATCGAACAGATGTCGACAGTTTGACGGCATACGACAAGGGTCAGTGAGTCTTTAGAATGAATGTATGGTCCTGAAACGAGTTTGTTTTTCTCTTAAAGCGTGTACAGAATAGAAAACTTCATATCGTGAGTTCTCTATAAGAAAAAATGGGAAAAGAACTTCACAATCACGGAAATTTCTTTATTTATTTTTTATTAGTCCAACATCCAACAGGCGTTAGCCCACTTACAGGATGAGGTACGCATAACCCACTAACCCCCAATGGAGCACTGAGGAGTAAAGTGCCTTGCTCAGGGGCACAGCACCGTGCTAGAGTCTCGAACTCACCGTATTCCGACAGTGAGTCCATTACTCTGGACATACCGGGTCTTGAACCGGGTCTCGAACCCACCATCCTCCGATAGTGAGTCCGTTGCCCTACCCACTGGTCCACGTGCCTCCTTCAAGTAAAGTTCGAATCGATCAGTAAACAGACCAATTCGGAAAAAACCTGATATATGCAATCACAATACTGCGCAAGACCTGAAGTAGCAAAAGCAAAACAGGCCTGCTGTCGAAATGGACCGTGCTGGTTCATTGGCTACAACAACAGTAAGATCCCTTCATAAAGAGTTAAAAAGAACCACAACATAGATCCTCTGCTACAGTAACCATATACTTTCTTCTCATTGTTTGATAGTTAAGAGGGCTATTGGTGACTGTGGAGGGACGTTCACGTCGTCAAGTGGTACGCTTACATCGCCGTCCTATCCATTTGACTATCCCGACTATGCCGATTGTTATTATGGCATAACCGTGACGCAAGGCTACACAATCGTGGTAAGAAACAAGAACAACGTACAACTAAAGGAAACAAGAAAATCAATTTTAAGGATAGAATAATGAAGGTCACACACTGTCAGACAAAAAAGAAACTATGGTTGACAATAAATTTCTGAAATGCACGTCTCTTTGTGTAGTAAATGGCTGTCTGTTACAACTTAGGTAAAACCGCTGTTACAACTTTAAAAAGCCCTAAAGGTGCAAAACGGTATCGGTTACATCATATCTCAGTGAATATAATATATGCCCAAACACTCATTATATTCAATAGGCTATTCCTCATCACAATGCGTTCAGTATCATGGGAGCTAGCTTGGCAGTGTTTTTATAATTTGTCCTAAATAACTTTGAGTTCAATTTTGCAATATCTTCGCATTGAATATGAGTCCCTAGCTAGAATTAATTCTAACCATGATTCCTCAATTTCACCCCCCTATAGTTGGAGTTCTCCTTGTTTGTAACTGAAGCAACTTTTGACACAGTCGAAATCTTTGATGGAAACAGTCGATACGATACGTCGCTGGGAGAGTTTTCTGGTTCATTCATAAATTCACAATTTACATCATCGGGACGAAGCCTGTACATACACTTCCATTCAGATGGCTCTAACACAGCAAGCGGATTCTATGCCACTTATAGGCTTGGTAAACACGGTTATGGTTTTCTTCTCGAACTCTCTGGTCCGCAGTCATTTTCACCCATACTGCGTGAATGGATTTAAAAGAGGAAGTTGCAATCATATCATTGGACGATGAGATCATAATATATAATTAATGAATAGTGTATCTTTCTTCCATTAGCATAGCCGCCACAGTATTTTTCCGTTCCTTCCTACTTTACATATCGGCATTACATCAGAATGACAGATGTACAGTTGATTATTACTTTTTACAAAAACCGTTTGTTTGAAAAATCATTTTAATAATACAAATTTCGACGTGACATAAACACATTGAAATGAACTCTCGCGAACAACAAAAACGTCAACTAGGAAATTTTACAAAAAATAGACGATGATCTTCCGTTTTACTACCGACATTCATGTGTTATAGATATTTTTTTCAACAGGAACTCAGACCTCGGGGTATTCATCAGGAGATTGTGGCGGAACGTTTACATCTGACTCTGGCACTCTCGTATCGCCGTCTTATCCAAGCCGCTATTCGGATTCCGCTGACTGTTTTTACCACATATCAACGTCAAGCGGTAACACCATCACGGTAAGCAGGCGACAATCAATTTTTCAAAGTCTCCTTTTTACTCCCTGTCCTGCTTTCGACTGACGTCGACAAAATATTTCATCACAATATGAAGTATGTTTGTTTCGTTCTTGCCCGTCTGGGTGCGACAGGATTTACAGGTAAACGCATGATGCAGACACCGTTTAATATCTGACTTTGTCGGAATATTATTCATTCTCGAAATTTGTTCACAGGCAATTGATGCCAACATTATTTCATCGAACTGTGCGTCACCACGAGGCAGCAGGACTCTGTTTTGATACAAAATTTCCCGACTGGAAAGCGTTAATCATTTTCCCATAATATTACCTTCTGGCATTTGCTTTGTCCAAGAATATGTGGGCGTGACAAACCGTTTGTTTACCAGTAAACATTTCGTCCTGTCAGAAACCGAGCCGAACTTTTCCCCTTGTCAAAATTTGCAAAATTTGTTACAACAAAGTCGATTAGAGGAAAAAAGGTCATGTAATATCACTGTCGTGACTCTACAAATTAAAACTATTGTTATTATATACAATTCTGCCCTGTCTTCCGTGAATGGAATCTGTCCAACGGCAAATGTTGTCGTCAAGTAGCCAACGTGGTCAGTCGCTTTTCCGTCCAATTTCAGCAGAATTGCTTTTAAGTTTCATCCTGAACAGGCGCCCAAAACGCTAAAATTCGACATTTTTGGCACTTCAAGACCACTTTCAATGCTTCCATATCTAGGCCCATAAATGGTGTACACTTATCAAATGACCTGTATTGATTCGGTCGTTGACGTTCAGAAAAAGGAATGCCCAAAATTTAACACACATTCCTTTTAAACAGCGAAGTAGAATTGCCCCCAAACCGCACCATCACACAGACATATATAGAGACCTATCAGCTGTCTCCATAAATTAATACAAATGCAACTTGTAAGTGCACTCAGTGCTGCAATTTATCTCTTATAGTCAGTAAGACTAAGACGCCGTAAGATAATAGAACAAAACACAAACTTGTCAGATTGTACTTTGCAGCTTCATATCTAGTCCATTTACAGCATCCCTTGCAATACAATGCAATATAGTTGACGAACCTAGAAATGTTCTTTTCTATGAAGTTTTTTTGTTGATTTGCATTCATATGAGTACCTGAAAATTTTTTAGCTTGGTTGCCCAAAAATTAATGTTGGGTAACTCTTGTGATTTGCATAATCCAAAATGGCCGCCAAATCATCTCTAAGGTTCAACTTTTGACCTAGAAATGTTCTTTCGTATGAGGTTTCTTGTTGATTTTCATTCATTTGGGTTGTTGAAACAATTTTAGACTGGTTTCACACAAAATGTAATGTTTGGCAATGCTCGTAATTTGCATTATCTAAGATGGCCGCCAAATCATTACTAAAATTTAACTTTTGGCCAACACATGTTCTTGGTATGAAGATTCTTGTCGATTTACATTCATTTTGGTATTTGAAACAATTTTAGCTTGGTTGCCCGAAAGTTATGTTGGCAGACTAACGTAACTTGCATAATCAAAGATGGTCGCCAACATGACCTCTTAAATTTAACTTTTTGCCCTCACGTCCTTATATGATATGTAATACCTCTCTTCTGGGGTATTCATAGGTGTAGAAACCATTTCTGATGTTACTTTGTTTGTCAATGGTCAAATTCACAGGTTAAAGGTCAGGTCAAGGTTAATTTTGACTTTTGGCTTGGCAACAGTTGGAAACAAAAACTTTATAAACACCGATGATTCTCTCGGATTTTCTTTATGTGAAGTCTGTTTTCAGGCCACAAGAACCGATACTCAAAATTAAATAGGTGTGAGTACACAATATGTGTTATTTTGGCAATGAATTGTAAATATTTGTGTGCTCCCACGCATATCCAGGATCAAAAAACAATCCATAATATTGTCCTTGCTGTAAAAATCCGCTCCGGCATCCCCATCATTCTCTTCTTCAACATTATGTCAACATTATCCCCTGGTCATCATCTGTAGCCTCCCTAACACCCTCCTTGCCAACACCCTCGCCATCTGTTGCTTGAAGAACTCATCTGGCACAAGACAACTAATTCATTTCCCATAAGCCACCACAGTAGCTTTGAGCTCGATTTTCCCATTTTAAAACATTCAGCGGCACGAATCCTCTTAGCAGGTGTTAGGTCAATGTCAGCTTGACTACTGATTAATTTTTCGTGTGGGCAAGTCCACGGAAATTTTGAGATAGCGATGAAAATAGCGCCCTCAGTGGTGTTTTTGACAAATTTCAGGCTTATTGTTATGATTTCTATTAGCCCTAGAACTCCTCATATTACCACCAAATGCTTCAGCCATTATTCACAACAGTCTGCATTTTGATTCAGGCAGAAAAATATCTTTACAAAAATTCTTGACGTTAAAGTTCAAACTAAACAAGCATCCATGCAGATATCAAAACTTCAAGGTCTGCTCTATTTTTCTTCCGAACTATCTTCCTTTTTGGGTAACGAACCCGGAAGTGAATTGGTGATCTTGTGCCATCTGTTAATGTATGGATTGTAGCAGTCATCTTCACCAAAGTAGTTACAGTATGGTGTGCGTGACAGATATTCTTTTTTGTTGCAGCACAATGCCCTAGTGAATACATTTGGTAGCCTGTGCATTACATTGACACTGGATCAATTAACTCTAGCAGTGCTGGGTAACCCTTAGCAATGTCGGAAACACAAATACTAGCTAGCAATTCCCATCCAAATTTATACCAGCTGGCTCTTCTGGTGAAGCTTGATAGCCTGCAGCTTATCCACAACGTATACTTGTAAATGAACCCTCAACAAGTGCAACACATATATCCATTTAATATAACAGCAAACAGCAAAAGGAAATAGGAAACTAATGCTAATGCCAGTGCCCTGAATTAAAGAAATCTTATTCAAAAGTAAGGCTCTTCTCTCTATTTCCTTTCATTGTTGTGTCACTGCCCGACTGAATTGTACTATCGAATTTCTAGTTTAACGCAGAGTTGCGTATTTAAAATGAACAGGCAGGAGTAGAGAACATCAGCTGAAATACTTTAAAGCTACGTTTACAAGGTTTACCTCGGCCCAAAACTTGCTGATGTGTTGAAGATACAATGTTTCTGAATGTAGATTGTAGTTGTTCAATCAATGTATTTTGGCTCACAAGTATGATATGTATATTTTTTATTTCATTCTTAAATTTCTGTATACACTGTCCCTAAGACACACCCTAAAACCTTTAAGCTTTTTTTCCTTGGCTCAACACAAGTCAATAGCTCGTTAAATTTTGAAAAGAACACTGTAATCTATAAGAATAGAGCTGATGCATCTTACGTACTACCGGCATTGTTAACAACAATATGACGTCTTGAATGACCCAAAGAGGATGACACTATAAATTATACGGTGAAAGAGCTGACTTAATATATAGCTTCGTCCGAGTGTATTCCAGCGCTCCAGCACGCCTTGTACATTTGTATTGTCACAGTAGAATGTATTTGAACTGAACTGTCCACACAACAGGAAAGCCTGCCAGTTGAAGAAACCCTACACATAAAAAAGAAACAAAATCTATGTTGATGGCCCAATGAGACGTTTTTGCATCATTTAAACTTAACGAACCACCTTGCCCGTGCCTTCACGCTCCTTCAAGTTCATGTGACAAAGTTAGATTTAGTGATACTATAATTCATAGATCGCCATGATAGTCTCTTCAAAGCTGACGGTGTTCTGATACGACGTGGCGTCGGCTGATAACCGTGGAATGTTTTGTTAGCGATCAGTAACTTGCTCATTCAAATGCTATGCTAAGTGTGAATTTGATTATCCTGATACATTTATAAACCGTAAGGCTGTATTCACAAGCACCTCGGGGGGGGGGATCAAAAACATGTTGTCTGACTTTTTCAAATAGCCCTCCCAAACAAACTCAAAAAGCTTTCAAGTGCCCCTTCTGACTTGCAATAATTTTACAACCCCTCCAAAGGACTTTACAAAAATTACAGTGGGGTAGGCTAGTGTTTTGGCATGGGTCGCAATTTTTTGCGCAAGCATTTTGATGAGTCATGAAATTTCATGCCTTTGAGGGAGGTCACCATTTTTTGTGCAACTATTAGAAGGCAAAATGTGGCCTATGTAATGCTGCGTCCAAAAATATCAAATCATAATACATTGAAGTCTATTGGGCAAACTATTAACAATCTTCGCCCCTCAAAACAAGCCATATATGTACATTTATATATGTTTGATGATTTATGTAAATGCACTTTGCTTCAAGTGGCATGGGAGGTAAAAAGTGCATGTGTGTACAAAAAATTTGATTTTAGAATTTCACCAAAAAATTATACACTGTTGATCCTTTATACATGGCGATCTATGAAAAAACTATTAACAATATTTTTCTATCATAAAATTAGCAATATTCCTGCATCTATAGACGTAAGCTGATAATTTATGTCAATGTACTTGATTAAGTACTTTTCCATGACAAATGGTACAAATGTACTTCATTAGAATGTTGTGTTTAAAGTGAAGGTGTGGACAACAAACATGATATTGGAATATCACCCCAAATATTTATTTACATCTCAGTATTAGTCTATACGTAAACTATTAAATATATTTCCTGAAAAAAATACTTGCTTTATCTACTAAATGCTGTTAAATATTCAATTTTAGGCTGCAATAAGTTTCTTGATAAACAATAACAATGCTCTCTGTACAATTACAAGGATGGCTTTCCTCAACCGTCAGGAAAAACTGAACATAACATAATTGTATAGAAATGACATGAGCTACAGTACCTTTTGACCAATCATGTATTTTTTGTTCTGTGTATCAATTGCAATTTCTTTTTCTACTCCCCACATCATGCTAGAATAACAAATATTCTGTTTGGCAAATATTCTGTATATTTGTAAAGACCGTTATCATTGTTATTGATGCCAAATGAATTATAATCAGGAATTGAATTCAATTTTAAACAAGGCAGTATTGCTGAAGGCAATGAGTACTTGGGCCGTGATAGAGTAATTTTGAGGACAATATATACTACTATTCAAATATGGTCTTGAATGTCCTCCTGTCAATTAGGCATTTGATTAACTGGTTATTAAACGAAGCAATGGCATGACAACGGCAAAATATGTCTAGCAACTTTTGTGGACTTTGAGGCAGGGGTTCTTTATTTATAGTGGAAATTGCTAAAACTCCTTAAATATTCAAATTACAGCAATTTCTTTTGTTCTCAATGGTAGATGTCTAATATTTAGATGGGCATATTTAGATTTCTACCCTATAGTTATCCCTATATACCAAAAATCGGACATCCAGCTCTATTGGCTTGCTCAGAATTAGATATGCGCATAATTAATGAGGTACAATATGTGGTGTCATAAGGTGTCTTATCATACCAAATATGAAGGGTGTAGCACTTGTGGTTACTGAGTTGTGGACAAATATATATATTTGAGGTCAAAGGTCATTGAGGTCACGTGACATTTTGTCAAAATAATTGTATTGCTAAGTTATTCCTATACACCAAAAATCAGACCTCTAGCTCTATTGGCTCGCTCAAAATTAGATATGTGCATAATTAATGAGGTACAATATGTGGTGTCATAAGGTGTCTTATCATACCAAATATGAAGGGTGTAGCACTTGTGGTTACTGAGTTGTGGACAAATATATATATTTGAGGTCAAAGGTCATTGAGGTCACGTGACATTTTGTCATAATAATTGCATTGCTAAGTTATTCCTATATACCAAAAATCAGACCTCTAGCTCTATTGGCTCGCTCAAAATAAGATATGCGCATAATTAATGAGGTACAATATATGGTGTCATAAGGTGTCCTATCATACCAAATATGAAGGGTGTAGCACTTGTGGTTACTGAGTTGTGGACAAATATGTATATTTGAGGTCAAAGGTCATTGAGGTCGCGTGACGTTTTGTCAAACAAATTATATTGTTAACTTGTCCCTATATACAAAAAATCAGACCTCTAGCCTTATTGGCTCGCTCAAAATTAGATATGCGCATAATTAATGGGGTACAATATGTGGCGTCATAAGGTGTCCCATCATACCAAATATGAAAGGTTTAGCACTTGTGGTTACTGAGTTATGGACAATAATGTATATTTGAGGTCAAAGGTCACCAAGGTCACATGATATTTTGTCAAAATGTCTGAGATATCTGCATGAACCGATGGACTCACTGATGGACTCATGGACGGATATGACCCAATCTATAAGCCCCCTGGACTTTATCCGTGGGGACAAAAAAACTGTGTCACTGCATCCTTTAGGCAATATGAATACGATGAGAAACTAAATTTTTATTTTTCTTGGCCTTATACATGGGAGTCTATGGAGGTGTAAACTAAAAAGTCCTCTAACACGGCCAAATTCGATCGCATTGTCAAACAAATCGACGTGCATCTGTATGGGGTTGGGTACTATTCTTGTCAAGAAATTGACCAGGGCATGTCTGAGATATCTGCGTGAACGGACGGACGGACGGACTGACATGACCAAACCTATAACTCCCTCAGGACTTCGTCCGTGGGCACTAAAAACAACGCAACAGTTATTACAGCTACACCGGCGGTAGGTTCATATCCAGAGCCCCGTACGGTCTGCCGCCGTCGCTTGAAAACAATCTCATAAACCTGGCCATATGGGCAACTGTGTATGGGCAGCTGGATGCTTGACTTCCTGGAGAAGGCGAGCTGTCACGTTCAAGCTCAGGATTATTTGTCGATCAAATTTCAGTAAATTTACCTTACCTAGATGAAATTTTGTCTATAGGCTGAAATTTCGCCGAAGTTTGACAAAATTGCATCGATTTTTCAGGTTCATATCCGACATTTTTGAGTTTTGAGTGCAGACAGAAATAAGTTTTGAGGCAACATGGCTGCGACCCCATGTTGACCGCCAGCCCTGCGTACGATGCTATGTGCTACAGCTAACACACAGCATCGTACGCAGGGCTAGCGAGAGAGTTGCCGACATCGACGGTTATTTACGAGAAGTGAATAAAAGACTGTCATTTTTGGAAGCGATCGAGTAGCTGAGGTAGGCTGGGATACGACTTGGGCCCAAGAACGCTGAATTTCGGCAGTAATTTGGCTTTTTACGTCAAGTCCTACGTACGGGCCTTGCGGGGCGATTAGCTGTAGCGGAACACACAGCATCGTACGCAGGGCTAGTTGACCCCAAGTGAAAATGTGTTCGCGATCAAATCTTCCTATATTTTTTTCAGAATTTTCGACAAAATCATTGCTTCTTAAATCTTTTGTAAAATATAAAATACTAAAATAAAAATGCGATGTGCCATGTCTCCAGATTTCTTAAATATCGTTCGTTGACCGTTCGACGGAATACTTATTTCGCAAACTTGTGACGCAGTTGAAATTCAATACTGACCCCCAATAATCTTAATGAGACGAGATCATTCTAGACATCCTCCAAATTATCCAACCATTCGCGTTAGAGTTCAGCTCGCTTAGAGTATCATAACATTCTTCGGCCTTCGTTTAGATCGACCCTAATCTCTCCCATTTAGGAAATAAATACACAAGCTACCTTGACAAAACTTCGTGCACCATCCAGGACCAAAGGCACTACAAATCTGTCTTGACGTCATCATCTCCTTACATGGTAATCGGCATACCATATTTTTTAGCAAAGGAGACACAGAATACGTCGGAGTATTCTGTTTCAAAACGTATTACATTGTGTGATGTTGTTAAAAAAAGGTAATGTTACTGCAGTGGTATAAATTACAAAACACAAAAGTTCAAATCAGTTTATTTTGGACTGGCTTTACCCAACATTTCATATTGTTTCTTATGCCAGATTTGACCACGTGCTACTGGCGACCCCTTTACATGCAAATTTTGTGTCAAATGGTGTGTTCTCCTGGAAAAACAAACGTACGATTTCTAAATGAAGGAGGCGAAATTTGCCCTCAAAACTCGAAACCACCCTTTACAGGGTGTACCTAGCTATTTTGAACGAGCTTCTCGAATCTGCAGCTCTATTTCGAAATGGTGGTCTGGCTTTCTCAGCTCAAGGATAAGTGTTCTCCATCGCTGTAGGCATTACTATTCTCAACTGGGGGTACAGTTTCCAGTCGTAATGTTTTTCATTGTGTCCGGGATATAAAACCTTTCCTTTTCACAATTTCACTTTGATTAACACTAGTCCACATCTTGTCAGTGATTAAACATGTTTCGAGTTTAAATGTTAAATTCTGGTCTCGAGCCCTCTTGTTCGACCAAACTGAAATTACCCCTCCCACTTTGGCTCGTCCAGTGGGTGTAGCAAGGGTCGTGCCATCGCCTAGGAAACGGAGGGTGCATTAATTGTTGCATTTCGATGCACATTTTGATTATGTTCAGAAGATTTGTGGCAAAAACTCAGATAGAGAAGCATTGATATTCACATCTCACTTATCAAGACTGGCTGAGAGCAGCACTTCCATTCAGTTAACATCATTACGCCATTTATTATGCCGAGAAAGATGAAGCCAAGACATTTTGCCCTCCCTGGTCTCAGCCAGAAATGGTTATACCTTACAGTTTTTTCCCACGGAATGAAAACAAATGTACTTGGGCTGAGGCCCAAGTACAACAATAAAGCCGCCTCTAGGAGTTGAACAAGATACTGCAGTGGATACACAAAACAAAACCACCCAAAAGATAGCCAAACGATACAGCTATAAATTGATAACCCAACACACATTCCATATCAATCATGGAGACAGTTTTGTTTCCAGTCCCCCTGTAAGTCCCCAAATCTTTTCAATGCCCCCAACATACCCTTCACATTTTCAAATCCTCATTATTTCTCCCGCCCCCTCAAGAGGTGTTTGTAAATGCAACTTTCAAAACAGGAACGTGTCAGTGAACCGAATCTCTAAAATATTGCATTTTATTTTCGGCCTTTATTCTTTAGAAGACATAACACCAATTTCAAGGCTCTCTATTAATATTGTTTACTCTAGATCGATATTTCTTATGTTGACACTGAATCGTGCTGTGATTACGTTGAAGTCTTCGATGGAACATCACGAACGGCCACGTCATTACGTCGCTTGTCCGGTAGCCATAGCTCAATTGATCCCATCACCTCGTCAGGGAGTAATCTATACATCCACTTTCATTCGGACTCTTCGATGAGCGACAGAGGATTCTACGCAACTTACACAGTCAATAATTTTGGTAAGACCCCATTCTACTGGCGGCGTTTACCATTTCAAATACTTTATCTTATCGTGGTCCATGATGATAACTTTCTGTAGCCTTCAGTAATTACAGGGGTGGGTTCGCCGGGGGAATTTGGGTAGTGTCACTTTTTAGAAAACTGTCCATTGGGGAGAGGCACTTGTTATAAACCTATCTAGGGGGTCACTTTTAACAGAATTGAAGCTGATTTTACGGCTAAACCTTCATTGTCCATTTGATATTTCCTGAATAGGAAATCACCGACGATATACATACACATTATCAACAAGTTTCACAAGCAAAGAAGATACGGTAATATCCTACATTAAACACCTTGAACAGTTAAAACTGATGAAAGACATGAGACAAAAACACATGGGACAGGTGGCAAAGTGTTTATCAATTATCAAACGTCTCTAAATGCACACGTTGATAGTTTCTATATTGAAAACAAAACTTCATAGTTCTCTCATAGATTGGCATGTATAGTGAATCAACATTTCGGAGAAATTAAAAAAAAAAAAAAAAAAAAAAAATTGCACACACATGGGTTTGCAGCTACCGTAGTCTAATCAAGAACATTAGTATTAATAATAAAAAGTACATAAATACAAAGATTTATCTGGTTTTGTATTGGAAAAAATAAATTCATAGTTTCATCATAGACTACCATGTATAGTGAATCAACATTTCGATGGAATTCCAAAATCAAATTTCTTACACACACATAGACTTGTAACCACCCTAGTCTAATCAAGTGCATTTATATCAATTATCAAACGTCCATAAATGCACATATATTGCTAGTTTTATATTTGAAAAAAAGTTTTTATGGTTCTCTCATAGACTACCATGTACAGTGAGTCATCATTTTCGGTGAAATACAAAAATCTAATTTATTGTACAGAAATGCACCTTTTACTTCCTAATTTAAACAAAGTACATTTAAATACATTATCAAACATATATAAATGTACAGATATAGCTTGTTTTGTGGGCGGGGAAGGGGGATTGTCAATATTTTGCCTAATATACGCCATGTATTATGATTTGATATTTTGGGGTGAAGCACTATATCAGCCACTATCTTGATTGCCTCCTATAGTTGCCCAAATATAGTGACCCTCTCGCAAATGTATGAAATATCATGTCCGTTCAAAAATATTTGCTTGATAAATTCCGTCCCTCCCTAAATGTAAGCCCCCTGTAATTTCTGTCCCTAACTTACATAACAATCAAACCAATCGTTATGTAACTTAGCTGATACTGTTTCAGTTATTCCTGGGGAGGATACTGCAGTGGTTGAGGGGCGGGAGGGTCAAAGTTTAGAATGTCGGTCAGGGCAGGGTCATACTTTAGATAGAAGGATTTGGGAGCGTCACAATTTATAGTACAGGCATGCACGGAATTCCCCCGGCCCAGCTCTTGTAATTACTAAAGGCTCCCTAACATAAACAAAAGAGCTCTCTTGCTTACAATGACGAAGCAACGGACTCCTTGTTAAGTTCGCGAAGAAGGTTTCTCTTTGATCATGGGCAAAAACTTCAATAGCTTTCGAAGCCTGAAGCAACATATCACTGAGTAATGGTAATGAGTAATGATAATATGGTTCATGCAGTTATTACATAAAGCATATTATCATGTATTAATAACTGCATGATGACTACCAATGCGTCGTGCTAATTATTTATTTGCGTAGAAACGCCTAGAAAATGTTATTATGATGTTGCAATCTCGTTTATAGTATTACAAAAGACTATGTCAATAAAGACATTTTCGAAAGTGTTTTCAGTAATAAGCGCTGCAAGCGATTAAAAACAAAGGAGACAGAGATAACGAATTTTTGCAATGCACGTTTAGGCTCCAGGGACTGATGAAACCTTCCGTTTAAAATGTGTTACGTAATAACAATAATTATCATTGTCCATGTCCAGACATTTTCAAGTCTCACTAGTGTCTGAAAAAATCAGGACGTCCATCATTTATTTTCAAGAGGGTTGGGGGACATGTGATTGTCTACTATACTGTGCGTCAAATCGAATTTAAGACTCTTCTCATGATAAATAATCATCAATCAATTTCAACAGGAAGCAGTAACGCTGGTGTTATCGCTGGATCGGTGGTCGGCTGTATCATTTTCATAATCATCATCATCGCCATCATTGTTGCCTGTTGTTACTACTCCCCAAAATCCTCCAAGACGACGTCTTCTACGTCAAATAGGGCTCAAATCCACCCAACAAATGGTCAAATGTGAGTAATGTGCCAGAGGCTTTTGGCGCATAAATTATATTTCGCAACTTTCGTGTACATTTAATACGTTTTTTCACCCTATTTCTTCAAAGACAATTTCAATCGAGAACCGATCAGGTACGTTGCGTAAAAGAGATCGGTATGACAGAAAAGCACGACTTTTTTAATCAATCTGGAATATATTAATTAAATAACTGATAGAAATGAAAACGACTTAAATAATTGATAGAAATGAAAGCTTCAAGAAAGCTGAGATTAATACATACATGCCACTGAACTTACGAATGCTGAAAAAATCCGTATTCGGCATGTGTCTTGAAAGAGATAATAAGGAGATTTCATAGTATGCAAGCGCTGTCATTCCGTCTCAAACCCTCTGTCCGTCTCCCTTCAATCCCTATATATATTTATATCTACATCTCTGTCTGTTTGACTCTTACTCAGGCTTCCAGCTGGTTTTAAAGCATTTAGACTACCTCAGACCATTAGGCAATGATTTTGGGCTAATGATAACACTGGCTAAATCACCAAGCTATTAACACAATTGGAACTAAATTGGGATAATTAAATGAGAGTAATTATAACGAAATTTTAATGAAATTGAACTTCTTACAGCTTAAATTTTGCTGTATGATCGATTACTGTAAAAAACTGACATGTTGTTTTCATCGAACAAAACAACAAAAAACACATCGATTATTTTACATCCCTTAATTCACATTCATTTCTATGAAACGGTTGTGTTTTTTTGTGTAAATGCCATTAACAAACGAGACAAAATGACAAAATATCTCTAATTTATGACTTTTGAGTCAGTGCACTTATGAAATGTCCCTGACTTTTTTCGTCATTTGGGGCTTAATAAACAGTAAATGCAGTCAGGCAAATTCACAAATTTTCATTCAAATATAAATATTGTTAATATGTATTCAACAATGTTGCATTAGGTGCAGTCATGCAATGATTTTTATTCATAACATTTGCGCACAATCAAAAATTCGGGTACAGTTTTAAATATGGTTAACAAATACGATGTTTAATAAATTTCTCGAATTCTGAAGAAATTATGCCAATCGAATTATACCGATTTAGTTCCACGTGTTTACTGTAGTAAACGTTCCAGTAAAGGGAGGGGGTCCCGTTGGTGGCGAATACCTGTCTTTGTTGAAAAAATCAGAGAATGAAAGGGGAGAATGTGGAGTTCATTCATCAGTTGTTCTCCTTGTCGGGCAAGGGGCATTGCTAAATCTGCCGGTTAAGATTAGAATCGCAATTTGGAAAGATTTGTCGCCGGGGTATAGTCTCATATTTATTATCTTCAGTACTAGTCACTTCCTTTTCGTTCCCCGTTTGCAGGCCCGGTGTCACCGACATGTCTCAGAACGACCCACCAATGTATACGCCGCACGGTGGCGTCGTTCAGACCGGTCACGGTGTACCAATGCAGGCGTACAACCAGCCCTACTACAACCAAGGCTACTACTATCCTAACCAGGCTTACCCTGCACCGAATACCGTGCAGCTGCAGTCGGATCCAGCATACCCACCAATGCCAGGAGCTGTTGGGAACTGATAATGCCGTGACTTGCGCATGCATGACCGACCTACAGAAATTAACTAACGCCATAGCAATATTCATTGACTGAGATCGGCTTTTCTATCGACTAGCAGAACGTATGACGACTTCAACTTGAGACAGCAAACATCGCATAAGAAACACTAAGCTTCATCGCTAAATGTGACGATAGTAATAGTTAAATTTGAAAATATGTTAAAATAGGAATTTGTTCTGTAATACTGATCACAATGACCATCATTCGATGCCAAGTAGGTTTATATTCACTCATTAAACGATCGCAATCGACAAAATCGATCACTTTGTAAAAAGATTAAAAACTACTAAAATGACGTACGCTGTTTAAACCGCCTATTTATTCAGGAAATGACGTAAAGAAAATTATATTATATACATTTGCGTTGTAAAATATCTGCCTGAAGTATTATTTTACACACGTTATCATCAGAATTGTTGGAAAAAAAATGCATGTTTCGCATTTACACTTTCATTTATAGTGCTTGAAGTTTTAAACAAATAAATAAAAGTCATATTATAATATGACTTTCATTTAAATTGCTAGAAAATTCAATTACTGACTATAGAGGGCGTTATGCATGTTGTAAGATCATAGTTCTTCTCGCCATTTAGATTAGAAAGATACCGTGACGAGCAATTGCTGAATACATTCAAAAGAAATATACCAACATGAAAGCAACAAGCATAACTCGAGCGCGCACTAGAAATTATTCTATCAAGCCAATGAACTTACTAGGACAGAATCCGAAAGGACAGAATCCAAAAGACGATCGGATTCGGGTGCCATACTACTGTAACACTTTACGCTGAATAAATATTTACAACTTAATAAATTGTTAAATCCATAAGGTGAATTATGATTTATTCCGACGATATATGGAGAACATGTCGTCCTTCATAGGGTTTACATAGAAATAGCAAAAAAAAAAAAAAAAAAAAAAAAAAAAAAAAAAAAGAAAAAAAAAAAAAAGAAACAGCCAAATGTTTATTATGGGGCTAACACCTGGGGACAACCACTAGTACATGTACTTCTAAGGCTAATTTGTGTGTGCAACCCGTTGTCGTGTTATAACGTCGATATTGTTCGGACATTTCTGGGCGTGTTGACATTGTGTGACCCGAACAATCAGTTTAACTGGGACACAATACAGCACAATAGCAAACGCCTGGATGTGACAATATCGCTAACGGTTCATTGTTTTGGAAGGGTTGTCGTGGTAAAAGAATGTCAAGACAACATTGCCCGCAACATTGTCGTCATTGCCTGTTTCGCTGAGCGGCTTACATACAGTACGGACATTCACCGGCGATTAGTCATGGCTGCATTATCTTAAGTTTGTCAAAAATATCTCGGTGGCCTGAACCGGACTCACATCGACCGTACGTTTTAAGAGCCATAATTTCATAGCTATTTATACTCTATGACTCACCCTCGTACAGTTTCAGACTTGCTTTTTCATTCCTTTGAAAGGTAAACTCCTTTAAATCACGATTGAACTGGTTCATGCTAGCGGCAAACCGTTTCCTGAAAGTGCTTGAGAAGGCACAAGACAGCTTGTCAAAATTGCCAGCTTAAAATGGATTTCCTTAAAGCGTAGATGTCGAGAAATTGCCTGTACTGGTGCAATCCATGAATACGAGCGCAAAACTATCGACAAAACAATTAGCAATATACATCACTTGCCGTCTTGTTGCATTTCGAATTTTGTCTTTAAATTTGTACGTTGTATTTGTATTTTCTTTTGATCACTTTAATAGAAATCTCCCCTCCTACTTCCTCTTTTCAGGTATTTAAATTGTTATGAATTGATGTTAGAACTGACGGTATGAGATTGGTGGGCACAAACTTCGGCTAGCGATAGTAATGAGTTTCCAGGCCCTCATGTTTTCATGCCCTTCCCCGACCCCTGATGTTCCCCTCAGTGCGACACCAGCGATTGAGCAGTGCGAAACCCTGTATGTGTCCATTGACCTTCATGAGACTGATACAGGCCTTTGGTAAGACTGCATTTACAAACACCTCTTGAAGGGGGAGGGATTCAAAAAAATGTTTGCAGATTTTTAAAACGCCCCCTAACAAACTCACAATGCGTTCAAATCCAACCTTCTGACTTGCTGTAATTTTGAACTTGGAGTCCCCCACCTCAAAGGAAGGCTAAATGAGGCCAATATTATATACTACTAGTGCTTTGTCCAAAAATATTAGTAATACATGGATGTCTATTGGCAAACTGTTAACATTTTCCAAATAAAAAAGAAGCTATATCTGTACATTTATAGTCGCGCCAGCGGCTTACTGACTACGCATGCGCGTATTCATAATATACTATGCGAGTAACCGGAAGTGTACCCTTCTTTCGTGGGCGCCGCCATGTTTTTTTGAGTGCTCGTAAATAAACAAATTTGAAACGTGCTCTCTATTATTTTATAACATGCCATTAATAAAATATATCTTTTTATTAGCGAGTAATTATTATTATCCACCCTGTCGCTGATACAAAATTTCTTATCACGCCTAAAAATTAAAAGAAGAGAGAAAACTGTCGTGCATATGAACGAGAACATTCGCAAAGAATGCTGGGATTGAATTTTAGAAAGGCGCCCTCTGTGTCAATAACTATGTGCAAAATTTACCCGTTTTTAGAACTAACGCTTGTAAATGTACTTTGCTAAAAAATGTGACTTTTGGATTGTATGGATAATGTTGTTTCACAATACATGTGATAAAGACCATAAACAATTTTTTTTCCAATATAAGACTACAATATTTGTGCATTTAAAGACGTTTGATGATTGACATAACTAGTGCACATGTGTACAAGAAATTTCACTTTGGAATTTCACCGAAGATGTTTATACACTCTACAAAGGGGTCTATGAGGGAACTGAATAATTTTTCCCAATGTAAAACTTGCAATGATTTGTGTATATATAGACGTTGGATAATTGACACTATCATCCATTCCTTTATATACCAAAGCCGAAAGGCCGAAACCGTAAGAATCAAGAGTATTTAGCAAACGAAACATAGAGGCATGCCCCTGATGTTTGTAGCTCAGACACGAGTATACATTTGCTAATTTTTCCATTAATAAGTAGCATATATGCGAAAAAGTCTTATTTCATGGTGCTATTGTGAAGGTTTTGAATATTAAAAAGCATAATACGTTCTTTAAATATTCTTATCCAAAAATGAAATAGCCATCACTCTAATGCAATAATCTTGGCACTTCGCATTTAAAAATTTCCCATGTATAAACTTATAGTTATCAATACTTAATACATTTTAAGCTTGAAGTATCATTCAGTTAGGCAAGAAATACAACTTTTTAAAACACTACTGATATTGACCGACAATATCTCAGGGTGGCGCATTATGGGAAGTCCACCCAACGTTCACATGTTTAAACATCATTTTGTTACTCACCAGAAGGTCTCACCAAAAGTTATTTGAATACTAATCTTCAAAAGGTAAAAATAAACCATATAATTATCATTTTATTATTGTGTTGACTTGATCTCTCTCAACAAGAGAGTCCTTCTTTTTACACCGCCAGATTCCTGCGGACGACGATCAGCAATAACTTTCAAAAATAGAAATATAATGCCTTTCGTTGCAAAGTTACACAGCATGCAGTGCAAATTTTCGCTAGGAAAGGCAAAAACTATCAAATTGTCACAACTATAGGTATCTTCCGTCTATCGTTTGTGGATGTAGTAGTGTCGCCAACTTCCATTTTTCTACCTTACGAATCAGCGAATCACACAAATCAAGCGCGTCTTTGTACATTGAAGCTTATTTGCAGGGAAATCCTGACACTAACCGCGTTTAGAAGAGCTCAGTTGAGCTCAATGACGGCCACTCCAGAAGTAAACGCCGACAAGGGGCAGGGCATGTCGGTAATCCTTTGTTCAGATTACAATAGTACCAGTGGACAAACGTTCGATCTTCGGAACTTTCAAGTCAGGGAACCATTGAAGAGAAAACTACTCCAAAAAGTCATCAGTACTGTTTTTATAATCGGCTTTGTTAGATACGCGCATAATTACAATATTCACCATTCTAGGTATGAAAGAACAAGTCCAGATGTCACCAAAACAATATACTTGTACCTTTAAAGGTTCATCAATACACTAATACAGTACAACTGAATTATCCGTTTTGATAGCGCCAACAGTTGTACGCTATATTTGAAGTATTTGCACAGTAGAAGAATGTCGAGACGAGCGTCGTCGTTGCTTGCATAGTGCACCGCCATTGTACAAATGATCACGGGTCAGTGATTCTTGCCGTGGTATCTATGGAAAGTTTAATTGAAAAAAGTCCCAGTGGACTGAAGAGGAACCATTGCAGCGTACATGTTGAAAGCGGTGATCTACCAGTCTATCAAAATACAAAAAAGTGACCTAGTTTCATCGAAGACAGGAAGAAATAAACTTTCTTCCCTACCTTAAAATCATTTATGTCTAAGATGACTTTTTACAACTAAAAGTTAAAAATTATGCTTAAATCACTTTTTTATGATGTTGGCAGAACAGCAAGATTACGAATAAAAAATTATATGGTGAAGACTGCGTGTTTGCCGGGAAATATCATCAACGAATATAATTTGTATCATTCGACGAATTTGAGCATCAAACAACCATGAGAGATTTCAACTTGAAGATTTAAAAATTCGTCTCAGTAATATGCTGTAACTTCATGAAAGAAATCTGAGTATCAGACAAATATAATGTATTGCACATCTGAATGTAATATATTTGCGTTTTATCTTTCAAAATATTTGACATGCGAAACAAAAAGAAAACCATGAAACTTTCCTTTTTATACATTTTTCTAGGACGACAATACTTCAAAGTTCCGTCAGGGATCAAGTGCCATTTTGACGGCTGCAAATAATAGCCCAGTTTCTTCAAAGTAAGCACACAAGTTATTGTGTTGTTTTGTTGAACAGCTGTTGTTCTCATTCGATTCCCACGCCATTGGGAAGACTAGTATGAAACGAATAATCACTTCTATACTTCCTCCTTGAAGTTAAGATGCCTCTCGTCGTTATTGTTGTTGAAACTGACAAAAGCCTTTGTTCGTGTAGATTGATCCAGTATAATGAGGTCACCTGGACGGAAGGCCTCTTTCAAGGGTTTGTCCCGTTATGCGAAGACGTCATCAGTGTTGCTTGGGTAACTTTAAGCGCAAACAAACGATCAGTAACAGCTTGAAACATCAAATCGATCTGTACATCGTCGACGGAAAGGATAACGGCATTACTGACAATTGACCGTTTAAGGACCAACATCGTGAGTGTCAAACCTCTCATTTATCCAGACAATTTCAAGATGTTGTTTCGCGTTGTTTATCGGTTTATATCTAAAAGTTTGAGACTGTTTTAGAGAGTCCAGTTATTTCGTGAACTGAACCCCATTGCCGCTATAGAGACGAATTTCAAAACTACAAATCTTTGATCATATTGTGGCGGCGCCAGTTTTGTTGTGTTCTCAGTCTCCCTTTTGAATATTTTTCATTTTGCGTGTTCGCGATTCACATGAAAAAGTGCACGTTCGGCACGCCAGAATTTTTGAAAACCTGTATTTAATTCACACTGAAATCAACTTCATGCGGTCACGGTCTAATGAATTACGCTCTTATATGTATTTGAGTGCAGATAGTGGACCGGTTAGCTTCCATCCACAATTCTAATCTTATAACTTGAATCCATAAGTAGTCCAGTTAATGAATAGACCTACATTCCTGTCGTAGAGACGTATTCAATGATTTTCACTTTGTTACTGTGTCAATTTTTAAAATTAATTTCAACTTCAAAGAGTCAACGTTGAGTGTCAGACACCCAACTATCATCTCTGGACGCAGTGTGACTTGTGCACTTTTAAGTAAAAACTGATGGAATCTGGTTTTCAGAGGGGGAAAAAACGAACATTTCAGACAATACAGATGCCATATATAATTGCGTATGAAATAGCAAAATATTTCACAAGGCAATAAATCTCCTTAACTTGCGCTTCATCCATTCACTTAAACCAATTTTGTTTGTTTCTCAACCCGAACACATATATGTTCAGATTATCATTATCAGGACAACATAATCGACAACTAAAAGCAACAAGCTATGATGCGTTTGAAGACAGCTCCCGCCGCGGCACTACTTCTTTTTGCTGTCGTGTTTGTCCGGGCTGAAGATTTGTCTCACATGACATTCACTGACCATAACATCGGTGAGTATACAGTTTGTTAAACATAGAACCGACGGATGATACATATAAATAATATACTATCGAGTTCAAGCCACCCAAACATCGTAAATCCCGAAAGAAATAGCAAACTTAACACACCATACCAGTGGACACGCACAGTTACGTTTGTCAAAAGTCCTGGTGACACTTAAATTGTCAACTATGTTGATTTCAAATTTTAACGAGTGGCAGTAATTGTTGTTTGCTTCTATTCCAACGAGCAGTTGTCCATGGAGACGGCTTCACTTACACTCAGATGTCTATATTGGCTTGTGTCTTTGAGACATATGGTGTCATAGAGACAATGTCAGTCAAAGTTCATATATGGTTTTGTCAGATATATTTATTAGAAAGCAATCGCGCTATTTCTAGTGTTTATTAAACCTCAAAATACTATGAGGAAATTTGTCTGCGATGTGATTTCTCGCTGAAAAAATTGGAGTTTTTGGAAAGGTTTGACTGAAGGAAAAGGTGATTTAAGCGCAAGTGATAAATTAAGTTAAACTTAGTTAGTACTCAGTACTAACTAAATTTTAAGAACTTTCTTAAAATATTCATAGTTGGTGACATATGAATAGAAGTCATGATGGTTATGGTTATGATTATGTATTATACAATTTCATTTTCCAATACCTGGTTCAAAACAGTAAATAAACTTTATCTGTCTGATCTCTTCAATACTTGGTCGCAAATAAATGCTCATAGACATTATACCATTCCGACTTGGATAAAACTACTGAAGTTACATCTGAAGGTAGTATGCGCCTGGAAAGTGAGAGACTTAAACTTTTGCTCAAATATGTTAAATGAAACGTTCAACCATTCTCATATCAAATCAGCGATAAAAATCGGGGTCACCATGCAAAGTTTGGAACTAGCGAAACAAATATCCCAAAATTTTGCGAGATTTGAAATTCAAAATGGCGACCATTCCAGTGTTCACTCTATGGAGGGAAAATTAAATTTTTGATTTTCGAAAAAACAAAGTCGGTATAAAAGGTTTTCTTTCTCTAAGAGCTTTAAAATGAGCCCACACATGTAAATGGTAGATCAGAAAAGAGTTGTAGAAATTTTAGAGTCCGACTACCTGTCCCCACGGTGCGTTCTCCCTTCAGAAATTTAGGCCTCTTCTGGTCCCACGATAAGACCACAGCCTTGCGTGTCGTTGCAATTACTTATTATACACATGTTCATCAAGAGCACACATTTGGCACCGTAGATCAGCAAACGTGTGTTGTAAGGCATCAGGGTGAAATTTGAAAGGTAGGAGAAAAATTCAGAATACAATCGATAGTACTTGGCTCTTTACGAATAATCAGATCAAAGTCTGTCTTTAAATTTAGGTTTGTGTCTTCTGACAAGATAACTTTGTTCCTCGAGGACAGGTATTTAAAATCTCAAAGTTTTTCGATTCTCTTCTTTCTTCACCGCCTGCTTGGACTCATTTTAAATCTCTTGGAGTAAGAAAAATGATCATTACCTGAATTTAGTTGCGCTTCAATACGGCCAAAATTGCGTATAACACCATAGATAATAGAAAATAAATTTCTCTTAAAATAAACTGTATCTCTAGTCTTTTCATCATAGATGTTACACAATTTCAAATCTTCTTAAACTTTGAATAGGCAGATTGAAGCGTGGTTGGACGATTCCGTTAAGGAAAGGTTTTGCAAGAGCACAAGTTTAACTCTTTCGATTACGAAACGCGTACTGCCTGAATGGTAAATAATTGCACTTTTGAAGTTGAAAACTGCCAGCAACAAAACTTAAAAATCTCAAGATCGCTCAAACTTGATTCACTGATTATTAATCATCATCTGAATAGTATCCGTGAAATCGTCTTTCAATGTAAATATCTCCTTTAAGTACTAACGAACAGATGAATGGCGAACGTCATGTCCCTCATTATTTGTGTTGTTTGATTTTAATATGTAAATGTATGGCTATTGTACTGAGGACCCGCGTCGGTCATGGTAGCATCTTTACTTCCATTGAAATCTTTTTATAGGAGATGGTATTTAATCATGTCATTCAAAAACAAACCAAACAAAATCAAAACAAAACAAAAACAAAAACAACATATTGTATTGACAGGAGACTCGTTTTTATAATATTCGGTATTGATGTCAGTTTCCGTAGAAGTTGCATTTAGGGCTTGTCAATCCAATCATATGACATATATTTTCTTGTACTAAAATTACGGTATTTGGCATGTTGAATGCCATGGCGTCGAAATACCTTGGCCCGGACCAACTCGGACCACAGGGGCTTGTGAATGACCCAGTCAAAGATAGTAAAGAATACTGCTATTAATCCTAGTTGTGTTTACGAGCCTTTTTACCTTGTTTCTTGCTCTCTTCTCTCGCCCTATACTTCCTCGCTCTGTGCATTGAGTCACGTCTTTTCAGTGTCAGTTATCTGGTTTATTATGTATGCAATATGTAGTGCGACTTCTCTAAGTGAACTTTTCGTAAAGGATTCCTGCTTCAATACTTTTGAATGTCAAGTGGTCACCAAGAGAGGGCTCACTGCATACTGCATATATAATTAACACTATACCATCACGGCATGACTCAATGACTCAACACAGAGCGAGAAAGTATTGGGCGAGACTGAGAAGAGAACAAGGAACAAGGAACAAGAAAAACGGCTCGTACAGTATTTTTACTATCATTGAATGGGCAATTCAAAATTCCATGTGCTAGGACAAAAGTCCCGACCTGGCCTGTAATGATGAAAAGACACAAAAATGTAAAAAACTCGTAAATGAACTGCACTGGCGTGTAATACATACTTTCCTAGTGTTGCCGCCAGGACGCGCCCCTGCGACAATGTCCCCCAAACGGAACCCGTTGTCCCGCACTCTTGCGTACAGCGGGTCACCTCGGGCGCACTCGTGAGTCGACTGTGATGGATGTAGTCTGCAAGTACTGTTACTGATGATGATCTCTGTTTTGCATAATTATTTTGAGGCTTATACTTACGTACTTTCGGAGCTAGCTATATGATTAAAAGTAATTAAAACGCTGCACTTCATATCATAATTTGCTTGACTGTAGTCCTTCTGAGCTCTGATTTGCGGCAGACACGGTATACTGCTTCAATTGCCTGAAATTCAAGCAAAGCTTGAATTATGTTCAGTGAAACTAAGGTGTGGCCTGTTACGAAATAATGCAAAATCTGATTTACAACTGTTTGTCCCTAAAATGTACGACCTGTCCCCAAAAATAAATGGTAGTGGGACACAGTGTCCACTGATCTAAAATTCCTGGCCGCAACACTGCTTTCCATTTTTTTAGGGGTGGGGGGGGGGTAGTTGTCATTCGGATATTTGCCTTTCCCCGTCAAAATTGATTATTTGGTTGTTCTTCTAGATTGATGTACATCGCAGCATGTTGTTTATAACCAAAAACCATGCTTTAAAGACTCGTTAATGTCAGATTTTAAGCAGATCTGCTCTAGATGTCAATATAGTTACATGACTTTGTAGGTATGCAATTTTGCAACTCGTCTATGCATGAGTACTTGATAAACATTAATAGCTGTGAATATTACCGTCTTTGTTTAAAGCAGCAATTTTCAATCCCTGTGTTTCGCATTAGTGGAAATCTCCTCCCAGTCAAACACCTGGCTAGTACGATGTTTGATTTCTATAACATTAATTACACATACTGATCTTAACCTTTTTCACCTTTTGCTAATCCTGCAAACAGAGTTTATACAAGCGTTTGATTGACGGTCGGTTCAAATCGCCAAAGATCATTGATTCCCCACCACCAACGCTCGAATTTCCTAAAAAATTGTCTTCCAGTCGCTTTAGAATTTGAATATAACCATAGAGTTTGATCGGCAGCAACTTCACGCTGACCACTTGACAGTCTGTCTGCAATTTTGCAGCCGGAAAAAACCTACCAAGTGGCATTTTCTGGAGCGAGTGCCCGCGTGTTGCCTGTTTTATGTCCACTTGCACAATGAACGCCGCCATAGCTTCGCTCCCTTTTAAAGAGAGGCTCCGCCTCTAAAGGTAAACAGTCACCTGTAATCTAAATATGCCCATATATGGTCAAAGGGGCGTTCCTTGATATTCAAAATGCCAATGTGAGGGCGCTGTTTTTAAAAAGCGGCCACCCGCTTAAAATCTGTGATTGGTTAGATTTTCTATTTCCACGGTAACTGTGGCAAAATTGGAACAGGTGACACTATACTTTTAATATCTCCTCTGTGATATAGCACAAGAATCGTTCCTGTTTAAGATTATCGTAAAACTGAATCTAACAATCAACACTTTAAAACATCTTTACAGAAAAGAGGGCACTGGGGGAGTGTGGCGGAATTTTCTATGGCGATTTCGGACAGATATCTTCACCTGGATATCCTGGCTTCTATAGTACCAAACAAGATTGCACGTATATCATTTTAGCTGGCAGCAGTGACGCACAGATATTCGTAAGTAATATATATCTAATACATATACAATAACCTTCCTACAATTGTATCGAGGGTAGGATTTGTTACACGTGTCTTTGGTGTTCCTGCCATATATATCAACTCAGGCGGCAAGATATGTTATACACAGATGCGATATACATTTTTTCCAAACGCGACAACTTTAAACATAATTAGATTGCCTCATTGGAACCAAAAGAGGTTCCGAAAAACTGTAAGCACAGTTTCAAAATTTCAGTTGGTACACTTAATAGTCTTTCACATTCTCTTCAGTAACTAAGACATTATTAAGAATCGTACCAAATTCAACCCCAAAGTTTGATTTATACTTGTTTCTTTGAACGCTTAATCCGACCGTTAAATGTAGACAATGTATTTATTAACAACATCATGGTTTGACAACAAGTTCAAATGTATGCAATATGTTGACAAATACGGTTTTGCATATAGTTGTATTGACATTCATATGGCTTCTAAGCCGGCGGCAGTCAAGGACTAGAAAGAATAGTGTTTCACTTTTACTAAATCATCGCTGCTTGCTGTAAGTTTTTTAGACAAATGACACTTTGACTTAATCTGAACTCCTTTCTTTAATGGATTTTGCTTTTATCTTTTGACACTACTTGCTTTTCGATAAAAATTTCACCGTTTATCCTATAAATTTAATTCAGTCGATTCGCAGTTGATAAATGGTTGTTTTGCTGCTAACCTATAGTGGTGACACTGGTGACTGATGATCGATCTTCCTTTCAGTTGTACTTCAAAATGTTTCGTCTAGAACCCATCTACGATGTCGTCAAAATATACGATGGTGTATCGTTTTCCGGTACACTGATTGGCGAGTATTCCGGCGATTCAATACCAGATGTAGTTACGTCAACAACGTCCGCTCTTACTTTAACATTTTCATCGGATTTTTCCGCGAACCGACCAGGATTTCTTGCAGAGTATTTAACCTTTTCAGCAGAAGGCTCTTGTAATCGGACAAAAATAGTCGAGATTTCATCATGGGCGAACTATCAGTACACACCAGAGGATGCCAACTGTTTCTTCCGAATAATTACATCGCCGGGCTATGCAATACAGGTATAGACGCATTTGATTTGTCTCACCAGTGCATGCGTGAAATTGTTTATTTACAACAATTTTTCCCATAAGCGTACACGTGCAATAAAGTTTCCGATGCCTTTCGAAACTTTTCTGTCCTGTTATGAATTCATATTGTCTGTTATAAAATTAATTCATGTATGATGTTTGTCCTTTGAAAGGCATATTTTGTAATGCGGAAGGCAAGGACCACCCGCCGAATTTTCTTAGTCATATATTTAATCTTTAAACATAAAAAATATTACCCAAGCGTATTAGCTGTATATTAAACTCTTCGTTCATCTTCCAAAGCACTACCTTCATAATATCAACAAAACAGATAGGACTCGTTTCGAGTACGCTCGCATAGAACATACATCACGGAAATGTACCACAGAATTATTTCCCTCACGATTTAAAATAACTAAAATTAACAGCGAAAAAAAGTCAATTAAGATAGGTTGCGGCTCGGGGACGATTATCCGTACTCTCAAACTTATTCTGACACTCTGCTGGTCTAACCCTTGTCATTGTGGCAAAGGGCTTATTTTCAAGTTCTTGGAGTAAATGGATAATCGCAATCTTATCGTTGTGAAAACAGGAAGTTTATATATATCGGTGGACTTAACACAGGGATTGCGGTCCAAGTGTCAGCAATTAACTGTTAGATGATATGTTTCTCTGGTGCCGAAATTAGCACGTCGTCGATCACCTCTGATTTTATTCTTGATTTTGAAGAGAATGTTCGAAAGCTTCTGAGGAGCACATCAATTAAAGTGGACGCTGCAATGTATTTGCGTCACCTCAAAGAGCCAATTTGGAAAAAATTGTAAAATGTACCACTTCATCGTGTAGGAGGCCTAGGGTAATTAAGCCAACGGTGCAGAACTTATTTAACTACAACAGATGTTGGAGGTCTTAGTTTAAAGTAGACTTAGTATTCATCGATATTTATTACGTTCACACGATCAAAATACTGCTCTATACGCATGTGTTTCACTGATTTTTTTAAATAAAGGGGGACCAAAAATCCACCATTTAGGAGAAAGAGGGAAGTTTGGATGTATCAATCTTATGTTAGACGATTTGAAGCTTGACAGTTTGTCACTGATACAGTATTTTACTTTTCGTTCGTCAGGCGAAGGTATCCGTTGATTATTATGACCTCACATATTCCGTTTCGGTCACCGCATATGATGGGTTGTGCGATTCAGGCCTTTCTCTTGGCAAAGAAGACTTAACTGAATTACAACCCCCGATCCTCATGAAATCAACAGAGCAGGCTCTCTGCCTTTATCTTCGGACAAACGATGCAATTTCTGTGTATGTAGAATACAATTCTATCAAGGAAGGTAAGAAAATCAACTAAATTAAATTTATATTAGTTCACAAGAATCCTTTTTTCTCTACTTAAACTTAAGATGCATGACCAGAAATTACAAGTATGTTCATTCGGTATGTTTTACTTAAATCCATCATGTTTATATTTGTTTCTTCGTACCTCGCCATACATGTATGATCCTTAAGTTCATACGAATAAGTAGTTTGAGTAATATCAACATGGCAGTCCTGACTAGAATTTTAATCGGCGCAGTGTGTAAAAAGGTGTAGTCAGACAATAGTTAATCAGATTTATGAACATGTAAAGACTTTCAAAATTAAGAATTACCTGAAGTGTTTAAAGGAGTAACAACTAGTTTGATGATGATGCAATAAGTGCGTAATACGTGTACGTAGTGCACTTTGACTGATCATGCAGTGTATATTTGTATTTTAAATGGACGGTGGTCGAGCGTTTCAAATGTTGCAAAATAGTGTTTCGACTAATGTTTACAATTTCTGTAAATATTCATCATCATTATTACGTCATAATTTATCCTGTGAGCGATACCTTTGGTATTTTCTACAATATCTATCTGCAATAATTATATTCATTATTAACTCCATCAAAAAAAAGAAAAAAAGAAAAAAAAGGAAGAGAAGAACACAATCTCTTTTACCCTAGCTTTATCTCAATAATTTTGTTATTAAAGTCTTTTTTTGTAGTAGTTTCAATCCTTGCGCACTGTAGGAGCTCTTTTGTTCCTCCGGGCGAATTTTGATCGCCACGTGACGGTATTATTGGAATTCTGAATAAAATTTGTTCAAAGTTTATTTGAAGAATAATATTACAGTTCCTTTTTGACAAGTAGCCGTGTGTTACATTTGCACAGGTTTACTGGATGACTAGACAGATCAACGGTTATCTCTTTAAGCGTGTGTCCTTGACATAACGTCCCTTTTGCAAGACGTTTCATTCCTTCAAATGTGCATTATATCTTTCGTTTAAATAATTAGAGTGGCACTCCCACCTGCTAACATTTTTAAAACAATTTTTTTTAATATTTGACGATATTTGACGTGGTGACTGCGCGCGGACGATGAGATATTGATAAAAACATGTCCTCAAAAAAGTAAAAGTTTGAATTCTGGTGGCCCACCTGAATCCAGCTTCCGAACATCGAACGTTCGGCACTAGGGCCATTGTCAACTAAGCTATGGCGTACAAGCCTACGCTGACGCTGCTGTACGCAACAGTACCACTGGCGTCGGTGATCGGTCATGCCCCTTGGGAGAAAGCCGACTAGTACTGACTCGGCAAAAAACGTAAAAGAAAGTTTGCTGATTCCATCAGAATTTGCATAGGTGACTAGTATAGCCGCTGGGAACACTATCGGGAGCGCCTCGGCATTCTTTAGCCGAGCGGTTCTGTCTGTTGCCTCTCCGCTAGGCGACTGATGCCGTATGTTGTGAGTTCGAACCCGATCGAAAACTAGCCGTATTTTCTACCCTGGGTTGATAGCTCTGCTGGTGGACAGAATTGTCCCCGAGACTGTCGTTCGCCCAGTTTAAGCGATGTATTCATTGCTTCGCTTCGATAAAATTTGTGTGTGCGATGTGTGATAGTAAGCGTACGTGCGTGAGTGCTTCACGAACTCTTGAACGTGTGGAGCGTTCGCATTCAGAAAAATGTAACAACTTAGGGACCGTCTCAGATTGTCGCAAAAGTTCAAAAAGCGAAATTCATTCGTTTAGGGGGGGGGGAGGGCGTTTGACCTCAATTCAATTAGTGAACTTTACCATCACACTTTTATTTTTGATCACAAGTTTCGTATGTTTATTTTAAATTAATGAAAAACTGCACACTCATGCCTACAAATTTGTAACTGTTTCCTTTTCGTTCGTGCACCAAACACAATTTACTAATAGTAATATTGTATCCTAAACCTTTCATGCATCAAATTATACAACGACAAAAAGTATCATTTTTAAATGTGCTATTTATAAGCGTCTGCTCTAACCACTAGATGTCTTTATTCTCACTTGTTATGCACCCGGTCATAGTCGTTTTAATATGATTGAACATGCCTGGGACCCCTTGTCAAAGTTTCTTGCTTATTTACCGCCCCTACCAACTACAAATTTCGTGTTCGCAAAGAGATGCAAAAAGGGAAAGGAAACTAAAATGAAACTTTTATGCGGTAAAATGCCCTGTTAGTACTCAAATCTGATCGATTACCTTAATTGAAATGTGGCAAGGGGAATACGTCTTTAGTAGCTATACCAAAATGCAACATTGTACTCTCAGGCAGACATGAACATTTCACACTTTTGAAGTTTCGTTTAGGGTGAGGGGTTTTTGATCTAAACGAAGGAATTTCTTGAACTTCTGCGACAATCTGAGACGGTCCCTTAGCCGGTTATTGAACCACTCTTATTTGAAAGTGGGGATTTAGCCGAGCGGTTCTGTCTGTTGCCTCTCTGCTAGGCGACTGATGCCGCATGTTGTGAGTTCGAACCCGATTGAAAAATAGCCGTATTACCCATTGATAATCGATGCATCGGTGATCTGTGACTCAATTCTGGTGGCACACAGATTAACCCTTTCTATTCTACAGTAACTGTCTAAATATTAAGAGTACATTTGACTTGTAAATAAACATTTCATCATGGAAACACCCTGGATAATCGCGGTCGGCACACCTAAGTATAACAGATCTTTGCCTTGCTAAAAAAGCACTGCACGGATAACTGACTCGGGTTGACAATGCAATACAATACAGTGGCAATGGACATTGACAGGATTTCAACATTTTAAACTGAAAATGGCAAAAACTACCTCGACGCGGTTGGAAATGATATCAGTGATATAAATCTGAACTGTACATTTTCTTGCATATTCAACTTGAAAATATTTTTACGAAATGGAACTTAGTTTTTGGCCGACAGGCTGTCTCAGCACTGGCAGACGACAAAATGTAGTCATCAGAGGCGGCTAATATTTTACACGTAAACAATTGATATCTATGTGGTACTAGTTAAAAATATAATACAACTGATTGAGAATAATAAAATCAACAAAAATAAGGAGAAGTTTTAAAAAATCTTACCTGAGGTAAAGGCATAATGCTGTATATAAAGTCTTTGCAGTGGGAGGTAAATTAATTGCGTCGTTCGAACTTATTATGGACTCCTTAGAATATCGTTAATCAGCACAACAACAAACCTTCGGGGGATTTCGGGTCATTATCAGAAACGATCGTAAAACTTCGGGATGTGGAAAATACACTCGGGAAATGACATATTTTTATCTATATCTCGCGATCCGCGCTCAGTCGCCACGTCACTATCGACCGTTGGCATTAAAAAATGTGTTTAAAATGTTACCAAGTGGAAGTGCCACTTTGTGTACATTGTGTCATAATTTTGAATACGAAAACTTTTGCTTCTGCCCTTTAGGAATTTTCCCAGGGGAATTTTATCACAGCTACGACAGTTTAGATACTATTGAGTCATGGCCGAGTTACATTGCTAATGATTATTCAAGCTATGCGATCGGAGAGTGTGGTGGCGATCTTTCCTTTGACACGGAATCATTTGCTTCACCATCATATCCAGACGCCTATCCAAACCAACAGGATTGTTATTACACCCTAACAGTGTCCCAAGGCAATATAGTAGTGGTGAGACTGTATAATACTTCTGTGTTATACGTAACGTTCGAATAAATTAAAACCGATGCAGTGTGTCCTTTTCAGAAAAGTTATTATTATGCAACACCCTCCTCATCCCTATCCATGATTTCAGATGTTTAACGTTGACCACGGGCAACCCAATAAGTATTACTGAGTTTTTCACACTGTTTTCTCTATCATTTTCTCTTCTTTCTTCATGCTCTGAATGGTTTGTATAACCTAACCTATCCTCTGTGACTCTTTATTTATTTTACACTCCATTACAAGGACGTATATCTCTCATACACACCTGCTGTAATTAATTAGTCAACACAACTAATTATGCTAATCCGTGGACTTATCAGGGATTTTACGGGTTGGTCAACATCGCGAAAGATAGGAATGGTTACTAAAACTCCCTTTTCATTAACATCACTATCTTTCCGATGTTGACCAACCTCTGATAAGTCCATGGATTAGCATAATCAGTTGTGTTGACTAATTAATTACAGCATGTGTGTATGAGAGATATACGTCCTTGTAATGGAGTGTAAAATAAATAAAGAGTCACAGAGGCTAAGTTCGGGTATATAAACCATTTATTTTATTTATTCCGATCATTCAGGGGATGAAGGAAGAAGAGAAAATGATAGAGAAAACTGTGTGAAAAACTCAGTAATACTTATTGGGTCGCCTGTGCATTTGCTTGTAAAACCTGACTGATAGCAACCTCCCAAACTACACTTCCTTTCTTTGCTTATTCCCTTGACGATTGACAGTAGAGTTTCACAACGAATGTTTATATTCCCAACCTTGAAGTAACAGTTTTTGTCTTATGTGGAGGGACTTGTTTTAACAAATGCTAAACTCATTAGAAATGACCGGAGGTTGACGTTTACCGGAGGTTGACGTTGACTTACGCTTCGTGTTGAAAGCTCTCCCTATCCTGTTTTGATAATATTTCCCGTCTTTTAATATTTCCGACATATCTGTATTTAATTAAAGCTGTATGTTAAGTGGTTCATTCATTATTATATGTAGATTTGGAAACGATTTAGGTTGTATAAGTTCTAAGAAGTAGAGTAGATCGCAGAACGGGATACAGCTAAGAAAGTCTCCGTTGCTGTTTTGTTATAAAGATTTTCAATGGTGCTTACGACCGACAACTTCGGTGCCACCTTCAGTTACTGAAAGCATTACGATCCCAGACTGGTACTTCAACCGAGAGACAGTAAAGGTGGAGACAATTAAAATTAAAGTTTCCGATTGAAAACTTTGACAGTTGATTAAATGACAAGATTTAGCTTAACAGGCAAATCTTACTACTTACTCAGAGTCATATTTTAACATTTTATTCAAACGAAGGAATTGTGACATTTCAGTATGTATGGCTATGCGTGTTGTTATATGTATACGAGAAAAGGTTAAGTAATCGATTGTGCGCGAGAATGAGACACATTATTGACTCTGACCGCTTCCCCTGCCTATTTCCTGTTGTCTATAATCATGTAGGAAAGAGACATTTTCCACCCTTCTGCTTGCAGAAGACAGAGAGTTCACTTCCTTCCCCTTGCTCATACATCGGCTGCAGTACTTTTCATAACCCCGGTAAAATTAGAGCAAATTAATCTGTCTCATTAAGTTACCACGACAAAACGTAACATAAGTCCAAGACCTGCCATTCATTAACAATGTTTTTCCTACCTCATACTCAAAGTGCCCGCACGCCTAATGTTAGCAAAAGCACCATGAGACACACGATCTTGGAGACCATTATTTCAATCTTTGTGACCTTCCTACCGTGTCCACCTAATAAAAAAATTCTGGCCACAATAGCTCAATAGTGGAAATTAGAATTATACCTATGAGCCTGCACTTACACCATAGATGCTCCACTAAGAGCAACACTATCCATACTTTGTGGCATATGTGATCCCAGATCAGTCATGCTACAACTTGCACCAAGCAGGCCAAACCAACAGGCAAAGTTGAAGCATTGAAATTCTCGTCCTTTGAGATATGGATCAATTGAACCACGCGTACCACTTTATAAATGGTGCCATCGGTAGAAAGTACAGACAAATGACACCAACTGTGAGCTATACAAAGCCTGTGCGTTACTTAGCTACTACGAGACCTGCCTCTGCATCACCAACTACTCTATACATGGACTGGCTTTATCGATTGTAGCCTTATCCATAGCTAAATTTCAACCAATATAATAACAACCGTACTCCTCACATGCATGCAAACCGATAATTTTAAAACGGATTTCTTCTAATGTACGAACAAAAGCAAGGACAAAATAAATCCAACATCAATGCTTCCCAAATTTGCCGAAACTAAACATGATTACAAGGGGATAACTTAAATTTTATTCAAGTTCAACTTGCCGTTTTAAACATCATACGAGGTTACAACAATTTTGGCCCACGGCATAATATCAGCTTCACAGTCATCTTTTTAGTAACGATTATGTACATCATAGCAACTAGAACGGGACACACCAGGCATTTCTTACCTAAATTTCTGAAGGCGCTTTGCATTTGCCTTTTGACTAGTCTCTGTAAATGGAGTCACCATTTTATGTGTATTCCTCATTAGTCCATAGCACTGATATGCTCACAGTGTCTTCTGTTGACAGTGAGTGCTATTGGTTCTGGCCACCTAAGGGCAGGCGAGATTTACACCTCCAGGGTAGGGTTTGGAGCTCGGCTTGTAGCATTCATGACACCAGTCAAAAAGCGTTTGAATGTTGAGAAACACCTTTTTCTTTCGTGATCCTCATTTACCAGCTCGCAGGAGAGATGCTGTGTCTCCCCCCAAAATAGTGATTTACGACTCTTTTTGTTTTTCTTGTCCGGAAGCTGGAATTCGAAATGTTTGACACAGAGCCGTGTTGTGATTTCGTCGAAGTCTTTGATGGAAATTCCAAAACGGCGGCAACATCTCTTGGAAGGTATTATGGCTCGAAAGTTGATTCTGAGATCAAGTCATCAGGACGGAGCCTCTTTGTGCACTTTCATTCCGACCACTCTGAAACTCATCAAGGTTTCTTTGCCACTTTTACCATAGGTTTGTCAAGACATATTTACTCTATTGTTCCGACAGAGAAGATGGGAGTTTGCAGCAATATATAATATAGACTTTTATGTCTAACTCTGAAATCTGTATCAACCAAATGCAAGCTAGGGTCAACATTTGTAATGCCATTATTCCCACTCTGGGAAAATACCGATAAAATGTTTTAAGACAAATAGTCGGCATGAAAGACCTGAGCTACGCTGTACTCAAACTCTTATCACCACCACCAACCACCGTAGGTTTGTCAGTACATAAACGAAATGTGTGACTTTTAAACATTCTGTAACAAAAAAGTATTTATTAGGTATATCCGATTTAGGACTTACTTTCGTCGTACAACTTTGTGCAGTTTTCTTCGAAATTCGGTATTTTCGTATAGGTGGGCGAAAGCAACTTTAGGTAAAAATTCATTTTGTTACAACGAGATCATAATGCTAAGAGACATGCAATCTGAAAGTGCCATTGATAAATTTGGTAATTGTTATATTAAATATTAAGAATATGTCTCAACCCTGCAAAATACCGTTGAACGAAGAAATTTGATTAAACAGATATGAAGCTTTGTTTATTGTGATACTAATATTTAGCTAGACATATATAATATAATAATATATATATATATATATATATATATATATATATATATATATATAGAGAGAGAGAGAGAGAGAGAGAGAGAGAGAGAGAGAGAGAGAGAGAGGGAGAGAGAGAGAGAGAGAGAGATCTTTAATTGCATATGCATATATGCTTCTTAAGTTTTTAAGACCAACATATGATAGAAATCTAAGAATTAATGACCGAATACAACTCGCTGTTACAGACGGCGTCTTTTCCTATACAGATCAAACGAACAGATCAACTAACATTTGGGCGATAATTGGCGGTGTACTGGGGGCGGTTGCACTCCTTGCATTGGCTGCAGTCGTCACCCTAATACTAGTAAAGAAGAAGAAGAAATCGACAATACATGCTACAAAGTCAAATTGACGGTCCAAAGCTGTCAATGCGTGATCCGATGTAAGCCTATTTAATGTTCTTATTCAAGCCACACTTGAAAACATTGTGACTGTGAAGCTGAGGAAAAATTCTTAACAGTTATATACCGGTACAAATGGGAAAAAACAGATGGACTCTTAGATTTTTTTTAGCTTATTTCGTTTTCTGTACGCATTTCATATTGCCGAAAGATGTCCACTCATACAAAATACGATGTGAAGGTAGAGTTATACCCTGTTTGCCTCAGAATAATCTAAAATTGGGAAGGTTACAACCCTAAACACATATGGTTTCAAAATAATGTAGATTACAACTATGCTCGCATGTAACTCATAAATGAGTAGCCGTGATAATCTTTTTACAATTACTTGTTAAAATATTTTCGCAGACCTGGACCAAACGTAGCAGCGAATCACCAACAGCAACCAGCCTGGGAGAATAACCTTAACCTCACCAACACGCAATCGGGAAATCAATCAGCATCGACGATAGAAGAAATTGGTTAACTGGGATGTAGAGACGCAACATTATGTCGAGCTATGGATTGAAGTCACATGATTCCTAAGATATAACCATTTGACTGTGATAGCACTAGACAAACACTAGACAGTAGAGGGGAATCTCCCCTCGATTGTATATGACAAAACCTTGTAAGCATAGTTACCGTAACAGCGAAATACTTATTCGTAAATTTTGAAAAAAATCAACAGTGGGGTTGAAATGCCTTCGTTTTAACATTCATCATAAATAAGTCATGCTAAGATCTTTACTGGTATTTTCAGTTTATGATTGTAGCTCGGACATAGACACTCTTCTTATAAGATTAATGATCGTTTCGACCACTTATGCTTGGGTATATACAGTCCATTCATGAAGCAAGTTTTCATTTGTTAGCAGTCGTATATTACGTTGGACCATAGAGGAACATAGACAGGGTGGCAACGCTTGCATGCCTTTTGTTCCATGGTCGTCTCGGTAGACTATTGGCTTTTCATATTAAAATGAGCTTCAAAGGTGTTAAACTTTTTGGAGACTTTGTTTGTGGTTGATAATTACACGAGATTATGCGAAAAATACGACGAGATGGCATCGTACTGCCAGTCGCGTAGCAACCATAGTTACTTTGTGAGCTCTCAGGCCAGAAACACTGCTTCATGCCAATCAAAACATAACACGCCAGCAGTTTCATAAACATGTCCTTCCTTGACGCATGTGAAAAAGACGGTATGACTGACCGTAAACCATTGAGTAAAACCAGACAGTATCGATAAAAGACTTTCAAATTTGGTTCAAACACACTCATTATATATTCATAAAAATATGAGAGGGATTTTTAAAACGGTAAAACTCACTTTCCTGAAGCTCAAAACACTCCCGTTTTCGCCAGCACGTCAATTCCGCTCAGCACCACACGACAACAAGAACACAAACTTTGCCGAACATACTTTCGCTTAACAATTGGCGAAAATCCGAAAATTACCGAAGGATGCATGGTCGGCACTCTTCGGAAAAGAGAGGCGAGAGCAACCTGAGGCGAGGCGAACATGGATGGGTTACGTAACCGCTTCACGCCTTAAACAATACCTGTTGCCACTCTGTCTATGTTCCTCTGTGGTTGGACGTACTATTTAATAACAATTAACGATAATAAAAGTCTGCTGAACACGAAGTTAAATATGAAAACATTTATCCATTTTCAATTTCAGACTTAAGGTAGAACGCGTCTCGGGGACAGATGTTTTGACTCTCAAAATTTTACAATTCTTTCTGATTTACCTCTTGTGGCGGTTCATTTTGAAGCTCTTTGTGTGGGAAAACTTTTTACCGGCTTAGTTTTTGGAATTCCTACATTTTATTTTTCTCCATTGGGTAAACCTAGAGGTGGCGGTCATAAATCTTACGTTATTTGTCTCCCTATTACCAAAATTTGCGTGGTGACCCCGATATTATTCTTGATTTTGAAAGAGAATGGATGAAAGATTACTCAAGGAAAGTTTGAGCAAAAGTTCAAGTCTTTCACTTTCGAGGCGCATACTACCTTAAGAGAAAGTTTGCGATGTCAGCAGAGCTTATGTATTCACCTACCTTTACAAATTTT